>NC_055964.1:31675236-31682736 GCF_018492685.1 Alosa sapidissima | reverse complement strand
TTGCAACGGTTTGGCTTGAATTCCCTGCTACTTGAAAACAAATAAGATGGATGTTGCTGCTAGCGAACAGTGTGACACGAGTTAAGCTTTTATTAAGTTGGCAAACGTTTGAACTAGCCAACTAGCTCTGCTGGTGGGAAACGCATGGGACTCATAGCGCTGCTGCTGTCCTATTGCATGCAGAGGGAATTTGAAAGACAACTGATTATCCCGCCCCTCGGACTGAGCACTGCGAACGGTGAGTTTCCAGACCCTACATTTTAATGTGGGTCTGGCTCGTCAGGCTACAATATATACTCTATATACTGACATTTTTATCCAATGTGACTTACAGCAAGAATAACATTTAAGCTACAGTGCAGAGGAGACCCTAGCTAGTAATTACCACTGCACCTGTCAAAACTATTATTAGTGGAAGAGTGGCGACATTACTGTTGTAAGTACTAGTATGGTGTGGAGGTGACATTACTGTTGTAAGTACTAGTATGGTGTGGAGGTGACATTACTGTTGTAAGTACTAGTATGGTGTGGAGGCGACATTACTGTTGTAAGTACTAGTATGGTGTGGTAGGAGGAGGGAAAGAAGGGAAGGGAGGGAGGTGCCTGGTAGGTGAGTTAGGTTGTTAGGGAGGTGCCCGGTAGGTGAGTTGGGTTAGAAGTGTCAGGAAAGGAGGTATCCTTGGAAAAGTTTGGTCTTGGAGAGTTTTTTGAAGACAGAGAGGGACACCCTTGCCACCATCGGGGGAGCACAGATAAAAATAGTCTGGATTGCCGCGGGTGTGGGGGCAGCAGTGGAGCGCAGTGCTATAAGATCAGGAAGCGCAACAGGTTTTCAGTTCAGAGAGGATTCTTTATCATCGTCATAAATATGTCTATCCAGCTGGCACTGACTAACAGTGATAAAAAACCTTAATGTTTGTGTAAGAGTGAAATAGAACAACACAGAGCACATTAAGCAGGGTAGGCTTAGGTGGATTGACAAGGCTTTACTGTCTCACGACTGAGAACTGATTTAAAGAGAAATTAGAGAGAATTAAACACACATCTTGGAAATGTTTGAGGTATTAAAGGACCAGTATGTAGGAAATAATGGAAAATAAATGGTAACCATTCCAAAAATGATCACCATTTGTTGTCAGAGAGTAAGGAAACACGATGAATTGACAACATTACTATAACCTGTAAACCCCCGTAAAACCCATGAAAAAAAATGAATTTTCGTTTATGTTTTGAACGATTAATTCTAGAATAGCGTATTAATAATGGGCTGGCGTGTCCTCCTATTTGTGTTGCCAAATTAGCAAAGGCCAACTGTCAACTTGCTGTCAGTTGTAGTCATGAACGCCTACGAGAGGCAGGCAAATCTCCAAAATTAAAACAAGAAACAAATTAAGTGGACATCAGAGGAGCTTCCTGAGATGGTGACATCTTCGTCAAACGAAGAATATCAAGTCTGACGCAGAGCTGGCCATATTTCTCCACAACAGGTAGCCTAGGCTAAACTTCATCTGCATCGCTAACTTCAGCTAAATATGTTACGTTGGTTAGAGAGGTATTTTTTGTTTTCACTGTTTCCGTAATGTGTAGCTGGGTCATGGTTGGAGAAACGTTAAAACAGCTGCAGGTCAACTAACGTTAGCTAAGTCTTAATTACATCTGGCAACCCAGAAGAGGCTCACGTCTGGTAGCCTTGAGAACGTTCACCAGTGTTTTGATTTTGGCCTACAGAACGTTCGGTAACAATCCTACAAATCGCTCCTTTAAAAGGCGGTTTCCATAATTGTAGGACACAGCTGGAAATTAGTTAAGTATATTGAGGTGTGTGTGTGTGTGTGTGTAGCAGGTGTTGCTTTCTCAGCAGACAAGTGTTTGCTTTGGGTCCTCTGACAGCGACACAGGCACTTGAGCAAGACGCCTATGTTGGGTCCTCTCACACCTCTCAGACACCTATGTTGGGTCCTCTCCTGGAGAAGGAGGCTCTTCAGTCAGACTGGGATCTGAGGCTCTGGTCAATCTACATCAAATAGATCAGAGAAACAGCAACACACTCCGCGCCTTGAAGTGTGTCGTGGCCAGTTGAAGTGTGTCATGGCCAGTTGAAATGGCAACAAACATTCACCTGAAAGCAGAGATGGCATGAAGATGGGAAAGACCAGTCAAAGGCCAACTCATTCCCGATTCTGAAAGTATTCTGAAAAAAAATAAATAAAAAACAATCCCTCTGTTTGATGTAACCTAGAGTGTCATTACTATGTAAATCCAGGCTGATGCAGACAAACTAAAGCAAGTTTTGAAAAGTTATCTTCCAAAGTTCTCGTGGCATGAGGCAAGAGGGGGAACTGGGGCAGGTAAACACTGTGAATAATTTATTTGTGTGATTGCTCAGGTCGGCCCACACACACAGCTGAAACACAACACACACACACACAGGAGGCAGATTGCGAAGCTCACACACCTTGATGCATCTATCACTGCACGGAGGGCCAGCTGCACCCAAGGCCTGCTTGAACAGGACCACAGGTGAAAAGAGATTCAGAGCTTATGGCCAGTGTGTTTGTGTGTGTGTGTGTGTGTGGTTAGGCAACTGTGTCCCCTCAGATGACACAATGTGTGTGTGTGTGGTGACTGTGTCACCTCAGAATATGTGTATGTGTATACTATTTGTATGTGTGTGTGTTTGTGTGACACATGACGTTCCGGTGTGAAGGGTTTCTGTGCAGACAGAACACTGTTGTCTTTGTATCCATCCATATAAAGGGCCAAACGCAGATCTGTTGGGCCTCAACATTTACAGTGTAAATCTCACAAACGCCTGCTGACTGCTTGTCAGCCGTGGCCTACTGGTTAGCGCTTCGGACTTGTAACCGGATGGTTGCTGGTTCGAACCCCGACCGAGCGCCGTTTGTAGCAGGCAGCTCACTGCGTCGGGATTAGTGTGTGCTTCACCTCCCTGTGTGCTGAGTGTGTTTCACTAATTCACGGATTGGGATAAATGCATGGGATGAAAAGAGTATATATACTTATACTTACTATACTATATCTGTCCTGTTTCCCAATATTACATGAGGGGTCAGGCCAGTGTCACAGGAGTTTCCCTGACCATCCTCTATGTAGTCAGACTAGGCTCCTGTGCATCAATATTACTCAACTCAATATCATCAATATTACTTGACAGTCTAAATTCGACAAATGTCAACACACACACACATCTCTGTTTCCCATTATAGACAAAATATTAGGTGCTTGTTAGTGCCGTGCCATTGTGAAGGCCTTCTGTGAGAATGTCTTCTGGGTAGTCAGAGTGCTCCTGAATGTTCAGCAACTATAAAGTAATACTTCTTTTGAAAATACTTTACTTAAAAGTCTTTGTGTTTTTGCGGTCTCACCCTCTCCTCCAACGATCTCACTTTAAAGATCTGATCTGAGAGGAGAGAGATTTCTGATCGTTCCCCCTGAGCTCTGTAATCATTAACTAGAACTCGGCCTGGGTGCATACTAGGTATTAACCGCTCAGGAGAGTTCAAAAGGATCGGCCATCTCGGCCTGCCAATTATTTTAGTGAGTGTTAAACAGTGTGAATACGGAGAGTGGCCTCCCACTGAGTCTGTCAGTGGAGCTCGGACACAGAAACGTACACAGGGCTGAACTAGCCCACAACACACACTGTTTACGCCATCATTAAGGAAAGGTAATAGCACAGAGCACATCAGTGGCAGGTGGCAGGTTTAAACAGTCAGGTGTGCTAAACCTGCCATGACATGGAGCTGCTTCCCTTCAGACAACTGTGAATATGAATACTGTTTTAGTGGCCAGTGAGACACACACACACACACACACACACACACACACACACACACACACACACACACACACACACTCACTCACTCACACACTCACACACACACACACACACACACACACACACACACACACACACACACTTCCCTCATGGGATCAAAAGAGTGTATATACTTCTACTTTCTTATACTTATACACACACAGACACACACACACGCAGGAGCGTGTACACAGAAAGTGTAGAAGTACAGGAAGTCCAGAAACACTGTGTACACAGGACGTACTGGTTGTCTGAACATTGTTGGTTTTCTGAACATTCTAAAGACGGCAACCAACAACTGCCAAACTTTAGAGCATCAGGGTTTGTTGCCGCTGGTATTGGTGAGTGTGTTAGAGCATCAGGGTTTGTTGCCGCTGGTATTGGTGAGTGTGTTAGAGCATTAGGGTTTGTTGCCGCTGGTATTGGTGAGTGTGTTAGAGCATCAGGGTTTGTTGCCGCTGGTATTAGTGAGTGTGTTAGAGCATTAGGGTTTGTTGCCGCTGGTATTGGTGAGTGTGTTAGAGCATCAGGGTTTGTTGGCACAGCTGGATCTCTCTCCACCTCCCTCTTCTCTCTCTCCATCTCTCTCTTCTCTCTCTCTCCATCTCTATCTCCCTCTTCTCTCTCCATCTCTCTTATCTCTCTCCATCTCCCTCTTCTCTCTCCATCTCTATCTCCCTCCTCCTCCATCTCCCTCTTCTCTCTCTCCATCTCTATCTCCCTCCTCCTCCATCTCCCTCTTCTCTCTCCATCTCCCTCTTCTCTCTCCATCTCCCTCTTCTCTCTCCCTGTGCTCCTTCCCCCCCACAGGCAAGAACGCTCCTTTCTGACACAGCTGGGTCTATCTCTTTCTCTCTGTCTCTCGATCTCTTTTAGCTCACCACTTCTCAGAGGCAGGACCACACCCCTACACGCCTGGCTTACAGGAAACGCTCCCTCCCTCCCTCCAACCGCACCCCTGAGGAACTGATGTGCTGGTCTTCCTCACCTCCTACCCCACCTCCTCCTCTAGCGTTTCCCTGCAGTCAGCTGGATGCGTGTAGTACTGGGCCCTCGCCCCAGCGTCCCCTGAATGACAATACCAGCCTATTGACCCCTCTCACCCACCCGCTCACCATCGTGGCATCGAGTCAGGCGGGACACGCAGGTCCAAAGTCAGGAATTTAACATTTAGCAAACATTGCACTTATTGACTGATTACAAGAACTGCTGTTGTACACACACACACACACACACACACACATTCCCTCCCCTTGGTGATACAGAAATACTGCATGCTTTGAGCATGCTTTAATCAATTTAAGACATTGAGATGAATACTCATTTATGCAGTGGTTTACTCTGAGTCTGAGTCAACACAACTACTACATTTCAGATAAGAGCAGAGATACAGACATAATAAAAATCATAACACACTAACATAACAAGTCCTACTTATTTCCCACCTTGCCCACAATCACTTCACTTCTGTTTGATTTGCAAAACTTTACTTTAACACTGCTGTACAACTAATTGCACTGTGGAGGTAGCCTGGCTAACATCAGACCTCATCTCATTGAGATGGGGTCTGGGAACTACAACTTCATTTTCTCATATTTGAGACATGGTTTACGAATGCCCAGAGCCGTTTATTGGCCGCTACGAATGTCTATCAAATGCGTCTGTATGTAGCTCATAACCGCTTCGGTGTGTCGTCATCGTTTTGCTGTCCCCCCTCCGTTCTGTGATTGGTTCCTTCGTTGAGGTGAAAACGAAGTCCATGGAATCCAGGCTGCCTAGCAGCATGAATAAAATCGCACGCAAGGCAGCATGGGAAAACCCAGGCTAATGTGGAGGACAAATACAGTTCTTTTTGAGTTTATTTGATTTTAATGGCATCAGGACAATGGAGAGTGGTCACCCTCGGGCACTCCAGCATGGTCACCCTCGGGCACTCCAGCATGGTCACCCTCGGGCACTCCAGCATGGGCTCGATGGTGTTTTATGCCCCCAACGTCGTCTTCCAGGCAGCGCTGCCACCGCTGATTTAAAGGCACCTAATCCTAATCCTAATCCTAATCCTAACCCCAACCCCAAACCTAACCCTAACCTTAACCCATGCCTAACCATAGTGCCTTCCAGGCAGCGCTGCCTTGAAGACAACGTTGGGGGCATAAGACACCAAGAAACCCAGCGTGGGCACCCTCGGGCCCTCCAGCATGGGCACCCTCGGGCCCTCTAGCGTGGTCTCTGTGGTGGAGGCTGCCCCACGCTGATGCCAGAGCGGGGTCTGTTGTCCATCGGTTCCACCTTCGGCCCCAGAGCTTCCTGCTGGCCTCCCAGCACAGTGGCCCAGCACAAGCTGTTGGGGCGAGGGTGGGGGGGTTGGTGGGTAATCGGGTCCTGCCCCCCCCCCTCCCGAACAGACCCAGGCACAGCACTGCTAACAACCCCCATCCTTCCCCAACACTCCACCAGAGCGGGATGTGAAGGTCTTTAGAGGAGCATGTCAATCCCACCAGTCCGAGCTCCAGTTTTACTGCATCACAGGGTGCAGTTTGAGAAAATAAAAACGTTCAGCGTTGCAGAGGAATTTTAACAAGTAGGGTGGGTACTGCAACTGGGGAAAACATTGACTTGGAATGTTAATCAGTGTAGCACTAACAGCAAAGTTCTGCACTTCCTTTTAGTTTTACAAACAGGAGAGAAAGTAGGATGGACACAGAGAATGGATAGGGTTCTCTCTGAGTGTCAGAACAGACAGGGTTCTCTATACGTTCAGAACGGACAGGGTTATCTATGTGTCAAAACAGACAGGGTTCTCTATGTGTCAGAACAGACAGGGGTCTCTACGTGACAGAACAAACAGAGTTCTCTCCGAGTGTCAGAACAGACAAAGTTCTCTACGTGTCAGAACAGACAGGGTTCTCTACACGTTCAGAATGGACAGGGTTCTTTACGTGTGTCAGAACAGACAGGGTTCTCTATGTGTCGGAACATTCAGGGTCATAGATATACAGTTCTGGAAAAAATTAAGACACCACTGTTAATAGTTATATTCAAAATTAAGAGACCACTGCAGATTTGAACATGACCGTCAACTCATTTCAATGTCACGGTGCAAAATGTGCAGTGGTCTGATGAGCTGTTTATCTATGTGCAGTGGTCTGGTGAGCTGCATATCTATGTGCAGTGGTCTGGTGAGCTGTATATCTATGTGCAGTGGTCTGGTGAGCTGTAGATCTATGTGCAGTGGTCTGGTGAGCTGTATATCTATGTACAGTGGTCTGGTGAGCTGTATGTATGTGCAGTGAGCTATATATCTATGGGCAGTGGTCTGGTGAGCTGCATATCTATGTGCAGTGGTCTGGTGAGCTGTATATCTATGTACAGTGGTCTGGTGAGCTGCATATCTATGTGCAGTGGTCTGGTGAGCTGCATATGTATGTGCAGTGGTCTGGTGAGCTGTATATCTATGTGCAGTGGTCTGGTGAGCTGTATGTACGTGCAGTGAGCTATATATCTATGGGCAGTGGTCTGGTGAGCTGCATATCTATGTGCAGTGGTCTGGTGAGCTGTATATCTATGTGCAGTGGTCTGGTGAGCTGCATATCTATGTGCAGTGGTCCGGTGAGCTGTATATCTATGTGCAGTGGTCTTTATATCTATGTGCAGTGGTCTAG
>NC_055964.1:31657736-31670236 GCF_018492685.1 Alosa sapidissima | reverse complement strand
AGGGGTGTGCTTGTGTATTTTGTGTGTGTGTGTGTGTGTGTGTGTGTGTGTGTGTGTGTTGATTGTGGCTCATGCTTGGCTTCCTGCATCTCACAGCATTGACATGAGTGGTAGGGAGTGGTGTTTGTGTGTATGTGTGGGTGTGCGTGTATGCATGATTGTGTGTGTGTGGGGGTGTCCAGTCAAACCACTCATCGATCTGGTATCAGGCAGGCTGTGTGCTTGTGTGTGTGTGTGTGTGTGTGAAGGGGGGTTCACTGTGCACCCCAACCCCCTGCTGCCAACACCCAGCTGGAGTTTATTCACACCTGTCAGAACACATCGCTGGCCCCCATTCGTCTGGGACTCATAGAGCCGTGTGTGTGTGTGTGTGTGTGTCAGAACACATTGCTGGCCCCCATTCATCTGAGAAACTCCACTTGGTTGCCCTGATTACAGGGCCAAGCAGCTCTAATGACCCCCATGGAGCTGTGTGTGTGTGTGTGTGTTTGTGTGTTTGTGTGTGTGTGTGTGTTCGTACTGTGAGTGGAAACAGATAAACATATATGGTCATTATACATACAGAGTGACTGTGTGTATGTCTCATCGTGCAGGTGTGTGTTCTATGTGTGTGTTGTCATATGTTTGTATTGTGTAAGGTGTGTGGACTGTGTAAAGTGTGTGTGTGCTGTGTTCTATATGTACGTTGCATGACATGTCTGTGTGAGCAGGTGAATGAGTGTGTGTGTGTGTGTGTTTGTTCTGTGCTGAGGGTGTGGCGTGACTGGTTGTTAATATATGTTTGAGTGAGTAAGAGAGTGTATATGAGTGTATTTGTGTGTGCATGAATTTACAATGTGACATGCCTCTAAGCATGTGTGGCCAAAATAAGGAGAAGGTGTGTATAGATGTCTGTGTGTGTGTGTGTGTGTGTGTGTGTGTGCGCGCGTGTGTGTAATGTCACAGGTTAGAGTGTGTCGAGGCACTGGCAGTGTTTGCACTTTATGTGTATGTGCCATGCAGTTTACATATGTGTGTGTGTGTGTGTGTGTGTGTGTGTGTGTGTGTGTGTGTGTGTATGTATGCATTTGCAATGTGACCACAGGTTTGCATATGTATGTGTGTGTGTGTGTGTATGTGTGTCTGTGTGTGTATGCATTTGACAACAGGTTTGCATATGTATATGTGTGTGTGTGTATATGTGTGTGTTGTGTGTGTGTGGTGTACCCACCATGAAGGAGCGCACGACCACATCAGGCATCTGGGGCAGCTGGTAGTGCAGCAGAGCAGTGGTGGCGTGATCAGTCACCTGAGAGAGAGAGAGAGAGAGAGAGAGAGAGAGAGAGAGAGAGAAAGACAGAGAGAGAAAGAGAGAGAGTCTTTGACTTTAAGGTTCCTTTATTTACAGTCAAAAGGAAACCAAGTAACAATAAAACCAGCCCGTATTAATACCCCACCCCACCCCCTGGGTGAGCAAGAGAAGAGAGAGAGCAAAATGAAAGAGAGGGAGAGAGGAGGATAGAGAAAGAGCAAGAAGGAGGGCAGACAGACATTTAGGTAGAGGTAGAGAAAGAAAAAGAGAAAGAACACACACACACACACACACACACACACACACAGACACAGACACAGACACAGACACACAGACACACCAACACAGACACGCACACACAGACACGCACACACAGACACAGACACACAGACACAGACACAGACACAGACACAGACACAGACACACACACACAGAGGAGGGCAGGGGGTGGGGTGAGAGATGAAAAAGAGCTAGAGAGATAAGCAGAAGTGTGGTGCATGTGAGTGAGTGTTTCTGCGCATCACAGTGGAAGTCTGAACAGCTCAGTCAGAGACAGTGTTGCGCGGTCCGCCCGAAATTATCTGCGTTTTGAGTCATTTAAAAATATTTTAACGATATTCGGGTCATTTGCGGGCGGGTCAGTTAAAATTAATTAAATATATATATTTTTTAAAATACTTAAAGTATCACGAAAAGGCTAGCATCAATATTTAACCCATAATTGCTTTTCAAAGGTATCATTGGTTGAAGCATACAGTAGACCTACTTGCCACATGGGTGGAGAGGTAGAGATGGAGACTGTAAAGAATCTGGAGACGCGAGAAGTTAAAATAATAAAGACACGCCTCCAGGAAAAGCCATATATGGGAAATATTTGGAAATGTTCTTAAAGAAGATGACAGTAGTGCAAGTTATGTTCTATGTACTTCTTGCAAAGCCATTTAAAAGTATGACAGCCACAAAACAGGCACGACCAACATAAAGTAACTCGTCACAAACGCGGCACTGGTAGACTAAGCCCTCTTCACAGCCAACCCAAGTAAGTGCAATTCCCAGACCTCATGCAAGCAATAGATAGCTTTATATACTGAACTGGAACAGCTTTTTTTAGACTAGGTACAAGACCTATTGACAAGTCGCTCAGTAAAATAATGCTGATCCTTTGCCACCTGCCCATGTTAAACTTTTAGCCTACAGCCGTGAGCAGGTAGCTTGACGAGCCAGACCCACATTGCTGCCGCTAAGGTGCATCTAGATTTCTAGGCTAGTGAGCAGGCGCCTGCCTGCAGGCATAGATGTTATAGTACACAGGCTACACAGCCATATCTACCGGTATGTATAGGCCATACAGTATAGGCTTGCGCATGCATTACAGTTACTTTGTTCGTTGTGTCTGTGACTTTAAACAGTGTAGCCTATGTGCTTCAGTAAAGCTTGTGCTTCATTCAGCCAACCAGTTCTTATGCTAACGTTTTGACCAGCAATGTATCTCTCTTGCCTACCTTGCATAGAAAAATGTATGTCCATGGCCTTGAAATCTTAGTGTTTAGCTTATCCTTAGCTGGTTGCGTGCGTGCTTGCGCTCTTGTTCTCATTCTCTCTCCTGTGCAAACATTATGTCCTGCATGTGTGTAGTTCTACTGCAGAACGTTTCGCCAATAAATTACTTTGTTTTACAGAAATGGCCTACTGTCACACTGCATGGTAGGCTATAACCAAAGCACACATTTTGTAAATAAGCGGGTCAGATCGCGGGTCGGGTATAATTTTGTCCTAATTAATATTCGCGGCCCGAGTTGCAGTCGGGTTGATTAAAATATCGGGCGACCGCGGGCCGTTTGTGACCAAACCCGCGCAACATTGGTCAGAGAAGTAAATCTAGAAGTTCACAGAGATGCAGACTGCACTGGCAGGGGAAACACACACACATACTCATTCAATCAATACACAAAGCATTTAATGGCCTCAGGACACCCTCATGACCTTCACACAGCCTAAAAGTCATACAAACAGCCCTCATGACCTTCACACAGCCTAAAGGTCATATGAAATGCCCTCATGACCTTCACACAGCCTAAAGGTCATATGAAATGCCCTCATGACCTTCACACAGCCTACAAGTCATACAAAATGCCCTCATGACCTTCACACAGTCTAAAGGTCATATGAAATGCCCTCATCACCTTCACACAGCCTAAAAGTCATACAAAATGCCCACAGCCTAAAAGTCATACAGAATGCCCTCATGACCTTCACACAGCCTAAAGGTCATATGAAATGCCCTCATGACCTTCACACAGCCTAAAGGTCATACAAAATGCCCTCATCTCCTTCACACAGCCTTAAGGTCATACGGAACGCCCTCATCTCCTTCACAGAGCCTAAAGGTCATACCGAACACTCTCATGACCTTCACACAGCCTAAAGGTCAACCACAATGTCCTCATCTCCTTCACACAGCCTTAAGGTCATACAGAATGCCCTCATGACCTTTACACAGCCTAAAGGTGTACACTACCCTAGGATAGGTTAAAAGCACGATGCAGAGGACTTCATCAGAAAATAATGAAGTAACTTAACTCATGTCCTTCTCACAGCCTGAAGGCATTGGCACATGCAAAGCACTGCCCTTGTCTCTACTGTAGCTTCAGTCAAATTTAGGATTTGTTACAGTGTGCCGCAGTCAACTTCGATGGTGGATAATATTTCTACTTATTTAGCATCATCATTATTTAAAAAAAACAACAAATCATTGTTTTTTTTTAATCATAATACGTTATAGTCTTTAGCCTTTGGCAATATTGTGTATAGCCTATGGCAATATTGTACTTTCAGCCTAAATCTTATTAAACTGATATTAGAGAGAGATGGTGGTGATTTGGCAGTATACTAGAGAATGAGGAGAAGAGGACTGCTAAGAGAGATGGTTGCAAGTGTTGGCGTATGTGTGAGTTTGTGTCTGTTTGGGTGTGCATGTGTGTGTGTGTGTGTGTGTGTGTGTGTGTGTGTGTGTGTGTGTGTGCGTGTGTGTGATGATGCCTCTGATGATGAGGAGGACAGGCTGTCAACTCTGGAACATGAAAGAGCTCCACCCTTTGGCGGCTGCTCTCCCTTCACACACGCACACACACATGCATACACACACACACACACCTCGTCATGCTGTACCACACTGCACCAGGCTGATTAGAGCACCGCCATACACTTCACCCCTGTCTCTCAGAACACACCTCAACACGCCACGCCACGCCACGCCCGAAAAGTGCCCGGGGGATTAGCAGGGGGCTGGTTGAGGCGCGCACAGAGCCAGATCAGGGCCGCATCAGGGCCGCATCAGGGCCACACCAGGGCCAGGTCTCACACTGGGACTGGGAGCACTGTGTGGCACCTGGAGATGTGGCTGCTTTCTTTGATATCCCATCTGAGCGATCTCAGAATCAAAGTTCACTCACACACTCCTCAGACGTCTCTATGATGACATTATGATTCATACCAAGATCATTACTATCTGGAGCGTGTAAGTATGTGTGTGTGTGTATGTGTATGGGGAGGGGGGGTATCATAAACAACAGAGTGTTAATGGCGTTGTGTGTGTGTGTGTGTCCCATTCTGTTTTGTGAGGCTTTGTGAGTGCAGCGGGTGTTTATGTCAGACGTTACGTGCGCTAAATGTCGGTAATTTGAGGTGGTTCGACGTGAATGTGTTGACTCGGCTAATGAGGGGCTGCTATTGAGGGGGGTGAGGATGGGGGGTGCAAACGACAGATGGGAGGGGCAGACGCGCAGGGGGCTGAGCTGTCGCCACGGCGAGCCAGTGTTTGAGTTAGCGAGCGAGCGAGATAGAGCGAGCGAACGCCAGAGAGGAGTGGAGGGAGGAAATAAACACGTCCTCCTTTGATCAGCCCATGCAGATGTGAGCTTTCACTTGAATCTCTCTCTGTCTCTCTCCTTCCGCCCCCTCCCTTAATCCCCCACTTTTCTCTCTCTCTCTATCTCTCTCTCTCTGCCTATCACTCTTTTTTCCCCTGTGCTCTTAGAAGGTGTCTGTGTGTTTGTTTGTGTGTGAGTGTGTGAGTGTGTGTGTGTGCGCTCACTGGTGAGCTGTGAGCTTCTCCATCTGCCCAGGAGTTGCCAGGGCGATAATTCCACCCTAATGAGACACGGTGTGTGTGTGTGTGTGTGTGTGTGTGTGTGTGTGTGTGTGTGTGTGTGTGTGTCAGATAAAGGCAGGAAGTTTGCTAAAGCCCAGATGTGAGTGGAACAGAGAAAAGGCAGCACAAACAGGCATGGGGGAAAAACAACAGAGCAAACACAGGGGGTGGCGGAGGAGGAGTGGGGTGTGTGTGTGTGTGTGTGTGTGTGTGTGTGGCAGATGAAGGAGAAGAAGAAGATGATAGAGCTGAGGATAAAGCAATGTGGGAGTCAGAGAGAGCAACATGTTACCCTGCAGGGGGTCCAATAACCTCCACACACACACACACACACACACACACACACACACACACACAAACACAAACACAAACACAAACACCAACAAATACTACTCCAACCACTCACTCTTGCTGTGGTATGGCATCATTATCACAGACTCAGTTCCAGCTGAAACCCTCTCATTCAACATCCTGACATTAACACCAATACAACATCCTTACATTAACACCAATACAACATCCTTACATTAACACCACTACATACAATATCCTTACATTAACACCACTGCACACTCTATACAACCACAGGTGGCAGTTTGGTGACGATATAAAACCCATTGACATCAATATGTTTTCTATAGAGTCACCAAACTGCCACCTGTGGTTGTATAGAGTAACCTGTGGTAGCTCTATCCAAAACATATTGATGTCAATGGTGCATTTTGCCCATGTTCAGGGTGGAAAGTGAAAAAGAAAGATTTGCATAAGACATGTCAAATTGGTGTTTTTGAAAAGAAAAGATCATGGAGAATAAATAAAAAAATATTATATTCCCACAAGGTGTTTGGGTGCTCTGAAAATGAGAACCAAAATGATTTTTTTAGACTTGTAAAGTCTGCTGTTCAGACCCTGAAGGGATTTATTTTCTGTTCATTGTTTTTTGTGAGAGTGTTTCTACTTATCTCAGTAAGGAAAATAAATCAAGAGCCTATGTTGAGTACAAATATGTCTTCTGAAGGCTTAAACAGAGCCCAGCCAAAAACTCCAATAAAATTTGTATCAACTTTGAGGGACAGCTATGACCATGCAGGATTATCCAGACCAAACGTGACGATTTTGCTACATACTATTCCTGCTGTACCAGCATGCAAAATTTGAGCCTCCTACATGGTTTAGTTCTTGCGCTGTGGGCTTGTGAACTTTGACAAAAAAAAGAGGCCGAACAAAATCGACACCACCCTCCCCCTGTAAAACTGGCTGTATCTTGGAAAGTATTGATCTTACATAAGGGTAATTTTACAGTGTGTCTCTTTGGTAACATAGGTACACCTGGTAATTTTTTCAGAATTTTTTGAGACCTAAGTGCGTGGGCCCTGGTTGAATTGACGTGGAATGACCCTTACATTAACATCACTGAACTCAACATCCTTATGTTAACATCACTGCCTATGTAACCTGCGTAGTGTTGAACCTGCGCGGTTCAGCCCTGCACACGCCCGGTCTCGAAACTGTGAACAGCAGCACCTCGGATCGGGAGTCGAGCGTGCTGACAGTAGAGCTAAAAGCCCAGGCTACTGACTCGCATGCCAGCAGCACTCTTGAGGCGTCGGGGAGTGAGGTTTACCAACGATCCACATGCACAACTAAGCTAGCTGGCATCCGTTACACATACAACATCCTTACATTAACACCACTGAACTCAACATCCTTACATTACCATCACTGCATACAACATCCTTACATTAACACCACTGCATGCAACATCCTTACATTACCATCACTGCATACAACATCCTTACATTAACATCACTGCATACAACATCCTTACATTACCATCACTGCATGCAACATCCTTACATTAACACCACTGCATGCCACATCCTTACATTAACACCACTGCATACAACATCCTTACATTAACACCACTGCATACAACATCCTTACATTAACACCACTGCATACAACATCCTTACATTAACACCACTGCATGCAACATCCTTACATTACCATCACTGCATACAACATCCTTACATTAACACCACTGCATACAACATCCTTACATTAACACCACTGCATACAACATCCTTACATTAACACCACTGCATATAGCAGACTCATTTCCCATCCATACATTAACACCACTGCACTCCTCTATCCCAACCAACTGACCGCACTTGTGAGGTGCCCAGTGGACTGGTGGTTGTCAAGCCCATTCCACAGCTCAGGGGGGGTTGGGGCGAGGGGACTCTTACCTTCTGGAAGACTTGGTAGCAGGACTTGGACCAGATATCCAGCTGAGGGAAACAGAGAGAGAGAAAGAAAAGCTTGGTGTTACGACTGCTGTCTCTGTGTGCGCGCGCGCACACACACACACACACACAAATAAATATCTCTGCCAGAATTTATTATTTTTATAGATTGCTAAAAATCCTCATCCTCTTGACCACAACCCTGCAATGATAATTTGCTGTAATCTGTGCTATCACTGGACCTTTGCCCACTGCAGCGGGATTAACACAGGGAGACCTGTCACTCAGAGGGAGGTACACTCAGCGGTGCGTTTCCCAAAAGCAACTTTGTTGGTTGCAATGCAATTTTCCCATTGCCAACCAACTAAGTTGATAACAGGTTAGCAACTATGCTTATGGGAAACGCACCCAGTGTGACACACTCTGAAGGTATGCGCGTGTGTGTGTGCATGCGTGTGTGTGTGTGTGTCGGGGGGGATTCAGAAGGTGAACTGGTGTGGTGTGTGGGGGTGGGTGTTGGGGGGGGGGGTATGCATAAGCTGAACTCAGAAGGTGAGCTGAGGTGATGTCAATCATCTCTCCACTTTTCGTGGGAGGGAGCGTCCATCAGGAGACCAGCGGTGTAGCCGCCCTCACACCGCCCTCTGCCGCCCGGCTGTCCGTCCAGTGCACAGAGACGTGTTCGCCATGGCAACGCACAGAGACGTGTTTCGCCACGGCACCACTGCTTGGGTGAAGGTCGTCCGAACGAACGCACAAGCGCTTTCAAAGGCAATAACAAATCAAACCGTTCCCCTGAATGCCATATCAAACAGGGCCAGTGTCAGCATTTATTAGAGAAATCAGATTCCATTCCTCCACTGTCCCTTCAACACACTCCGACACACACACGGCCTTTGAAGTCAAAAGAATGCTGGATCGCAAATTACCCAAGAGATGCCTCGCATAGCCTTTGAAGCCCCCACTTTGATAGTGCAGTTTTATTCCCCCCCCCCATCTCTCTCTCTCTCTCTATCTCTCCATCTCTCTCCTAGGAGCACGCCAGCCCATACAGTGGGTGTTGCATAGGCTAATATAGGGGACTGGGATTGGACTCTGGCCCAGGAGCCTGGGGGGGGGGGGGGTGGGGGGGGGGGTGGTAGAGGGCAAGAGCAGGATAGATAAATAAACACAAACACACACACACACGTATAACCTAGGGCTTTGACTTGCCCAAAAATCATATTCGAAGTTCGTTTGATTATTAATATTAAAATGTGAATATATTCGAATATGTATTAATAATATTTTAACCATTAAATGTCTTCAGGAAGACCGATATTGGTATCAAACTTAAGTTCTATATGTTCTGTCCACCAGAGGGCAGTGTATCAGTCAATGTCAATAGACTACGTGCACGAAAGGCTGAGTATTTATGCGTGTGTTAAAATTGTTATGGCGATAAAACAATAGTGATATTTATCGCAATTGACATGTAATCGATATCAATAAAAATATGTTCGATAGAACATTCATAATTAAAAGCAACACACACCTCCTGCCTTACGTTGTCCATAAATAAATAGGCTAAATATATCTTGCATTGTATGTCAAACTCTACCAGAGTAGGCGATAGAAGTAGGCCTACCTCAACACTACCTCCTTGCCCTGTGCACTCTCAGGCGCATCCCTCTCAGTACTCTCAGGCGCATCCCTCCTCAGCATGCACATGTAATCCAAACATTAATCGTGCAAGACGACTGGCTAAATTGCTATTAATTAATTGCTATTAAAGGAGAAAATTCATTTGAAACTTAAACACACGTAGGGAAACTGAACAGTCTAACGAGACTATGATAAACTAGCAAATTAAGCTAACGTTACTTTGTTTACAATATTTCCAGGCTTCAACCAGTGCTGCTTTTCATTCAGACTTTTGCACATTTATTTATTTGAGTGTTTTTCATGATTGTGTTGCCATTTCTTTTCCCTGTTTGCTTTGATTGATAACTGAGGTGATTAAAATCAGAGGAAGGGTCTATTATGTCTATGTGTGAGCTCACTAAGCACGAACCAGCCAGGATGCTAACATCACCTACAGGAGCCCAGATGACCAATAATAGCCTTGCTAATGAGCTCGTGTTTCTACTTCACCAGGCGTGAAAAAAACCTCGGAATCTGAATTTAAAACAATGTTTCTAACCAAATACATTTATAGAAATTATCTCCATAGCAGAGGGGTTCGAATATTAAGAGATCCCTAAAAGTCGTTCGAATATCTTTAATTTTTAAAATAATCGAATTATATTCGAATAACGAAGTTCGGAGTCAAAGCCCTAATATACACACACATCCACACACCCACACATACATATACACACACACATACATACAGTATACACACACACACACATACATATATATACACACACACACACACACACACACATATACACACACACACATATACACACACACACACACACACACACACACACACACACACACACATATACACGCACACACACACACACCCCTAATCACCCTTAGAAACATGCCTACATACATACATGCACAGATAAATATACAAACATGTATGCATGGGCACGTACATGGATAAACGCATACATTCCCACCAACACATCTTCTGCTAAAGGTAAATAAATGTCATAAATGTCATGCACATAAACACACACACTCCTCTTCTCTCTCCTTCTCCCTCCCCCCCTCTCTCTCTCACACTCACACTAACACACACACACCCCTGCTGTGGCTTCCTTCTCAGTCAGGGTCAGGGCTGGTGGACCCCATCATGCCTGCCAGCTGAGGAACTTTCTAAAATACGGAAGTGGAAAGATCACGACTCAAGAACTGAGCTCTGAGACGACCAATGCAGACTATCTATCTATGCAATTGATCTCAGTTGGTATTCTGTCTATAATGGAGTGGAATGGAAATGTCTAAGTGACCCCAAACTTTGAACAGTTGTCTGTCTGTCTGTCTATCTTCGAACTCACCATTACAGTCCAATACAGTACATTAATGTTGCAGCCCAGGTGATTGTGTGAATAGAATAAGTGAGAGCATGAGAGCAACGTTTTAGAACAGGTCTAAACTGATTCTGAAACAGAGCTAAGATGTCAGCCTGGACATTGAATTTGTTTTAGAACAGGTCTAAACTGATTCTGAAACAGAGCTAAGATGTCAGCCTGGACATTGAATGTTTTAGAACAGGACTAAAATGATTCTGAAACAGAGCTAAGATATCAGCCTGGACATTGAAATTGTTTTAGAACAGGACTAAAACGATTCTGAAACAGAGCTAAGATGTTAGCATGGACATTGATTTTGTCTTAAAATGCATTCGCAGGAATGTCCCATTCATTTGGTACATGTTGGAACCAGAGCCTGGAACCATTAAGAACATTCTAGAACAGGTGACCAGAGTTAAAGCAACACGGTCGAGTTCTTTCACCTTAAAACTCCAACTCTGATGCTCCAATCATCACTCGCAATAAGAACATCGGAGTCTCTGACATTGCCAATGTGAGCCTGCAACACCTGCTATTGCTCTATGCAACGTTGTTATCGCAGCTAGGAGCATGACCCTTTTGGTCAGTTTTAGACGAGTTAGACCAGATGAGTGTCCAGTACTGTATATTGAAAATTGATGAAAAAGGGAAACTCCTCCATTGTGTTTGTTCCGACCCCCTGCGCCCCTGCGGATATTACGAGTGATGCTCAGAGGCTGCAGGCCGCAGCCGGAGACCTTCACTGATCACTAGCCACATCTGGCGCTGGTGTTGGCAAGAAAAAAAACAAAATAAAAACACTCTTCCACTCTCTCTTCCCGAGCAGCATGCAGGATTCCACTCCTCTGTCACTTTTGCCATACCCTTTTCGACACACACACACACACTCCTAATCACTCACATACAGCGAAAATACACGTCCATACGTTCATCCCGTTTTTGATTAATAAATGACTTTTGGTTTACGGTGTGGTCTGCCTCCTCTTCCTATGGTTGTGGCTAGAAGGGAAGTTACGTAACAGATAGTGAAATCTCGCCGCTCAGAACAGGAAGTAGGAAGCGATAATGGATATTCCAAAGAAAAATAGCTATTTTGCAAACATTAACATCACTTTTATGTTATAAATTCATGTTAGAAATACTATTACAAAATGAATAGTTTAGTTATGATCACGGGTGTCCCAAAGAAGTATAATATATATGGACACGTAAGTTTAACTTTACCCCGCGTTACGAGAACTTATAATTAAAGACGATCAAGACGTCTCAGCCATGGATATCCGTTTCATAAATGAAAACTATTTTTAAAACTATTTTTATGGATTGTTGTGAAGGAGTTGCTTCAATTGCACACCGAACACTGTCATTTCCCTTTGGAGATGGACCATAGACAATAAAACCATTCTCTGATAAAAACCAACTTGCTGTGATGGAGCTGCTAACGATTGGACTGAGATCGTAACTTTTGAAATCTGGCATGCAATATCTACTTCTGCTTGGAGACTCGGCTCCATCTGTAGAGAACACAACATGTAGGCTTACATATATGCAATGTATTGGCAGTACCATTATGAATAATATAGATATATGCAGTGAACAGAATATATTATAAAACTGAATAAATATGGTATGAACCATATAGACAGATATGTACAGTACAGTTAGGTGCAGTGTGGTAACAGTACCATTGTAGTGCAGAAACAGAAACATAAACGTCAGAGAGACTTGCTTCTACAGCTACATAAGATAACAGTTAGAGAGTCACAATATGTCCAATATTATTTAATTTAATTTTAGGG
>NC_055964.1:31647736-31652736 GCF_018492685.1 Alosa sapidissima | reverse complement strand
GGGGGTGGTGGCAGATAGATAAAACAGACAGAGAGAAATGAGGGAAAGAAAATATGAAGAAGACAGAAAAGAAGAAGGAGAATAAAGAGGGAGAGGGTAGAGTAAAAGAGAGGGGGAATAGAGGGAGAGGGTAGAGTGAAAGAGAGGGGGAATAGAGGGAGAGGGTAGAGTGAAAGAGAGGAGGAATAGAGGGAGAGGGTAGAGTGAAAGAGAGGGGGAATAGAGGGAGAGGGTAGAGTGAAAGAGAGGGGGAATAGAGGGAGAGGGTAGAGTGAAAGAGAGGGGGAATAGAGGGAGAGGGTAGAGTGAAAGGGTGCTTCCCAGTAGGAGACCCCACAGCCAGCCATGAGAGAGGGGTGGGGGGGTTCACTGACCGTGTGTGTGTTTGTGTGTTTGTGTGTGAGGATGGGGGGCCAGGAAGGGACAATGGACTTCAGTCAGCCGGAGAAGGTCAGCATCACCCTGTGCCCACCTGCTTTCAGGCCCACTCAAAGCTGCCCTTAAAACACACATGCACACACACACCACACACGCCAGATGCACAAAATGCTCACAGGGCTTTTTGTGCTACTCAAAGCCGGAAAGAAAAACAGTTGTGCAGGCGGTAAAGCAAGCGTGCGCGCGCACGCACACACACACACACACACACAGAAACTGACTGACACACACACACACAATTTATACACATACACACACACACACACACACACACAGAAACTGCATGGGTCTGAATTTCCAACAGTCCAGGGTTGCTGATGATGAATAATTTAATCGGTGCCCACCACAGACTATTAAAAACGCCTGATTTGAGGCAGCCAGGGTTCACAGCATAATATGACATTTTCACACTGCAACAAAACAGCATGAGAGCAGCCTCTCAGCCTACTCCAGCACAGAGATAGAACCCATCCCTACAGTACTGAGGAACTCTGGGTTCCATGTTCTATGTTCTACTGAACCCATCCCTACAGTACTCTGGGCATACAGGAACTCTGGGTTCCGTGTTCTACTGAAACCACCTCTACAGTACTGAGAAAGTCTGGGTTCCGTGTTCTACTGAAACCACCTCTACAGTATTGAGGAAGTCTGGGTTCCATGTTCTGTGTTCTACTGAAACCATCCCTACAGTACTAAGGAAGTCTGGGTTCCGTGTTCTACTGAAACCACCTCTACAGTACTGAGGAAATCTGTGTTCTGTGTTCTACTGAAAATACACCTACAGGACTGAATAAGTCTGGGTTCTGTGTTCTACTGAAAATACCCCTACAGTACTGAGGAAGTCTGGGTTCTACTGAAACCACCCCTAAAGTTCTGAGGAAGTCTGGGTTCCGTGTTCTACTAAAACCACCCCTACAGTACTGAGGAAGTCTGTGTTCCGTGTTCTCCTGACACTTCAGCTTCCTTTCGATTGTGACATGTCTGACTAATCACCCTCAATCGCGCACTGATGTAACTGGATTACATTGACAAATGCAGGTGATATTGACCACGTAGGGAACATTTCTGCGTCTCTGAACGACATACAGTAAGGAATATGTCTGTGTCTTCACAGGAGCAGATCAGCGCCCCACACACCACACCTGAGCCTGCTCAATTTAGCCAGAGTTTGGCTATTCACAGCTTATGACTACAGAAATGAATGATTGTCAGGAAGCTGGAAATATAATCAGCCCATTTTCCTGCCAAATATCATTGATGTTTGATTAAACCAGAGAATGTCTAATAAGGGGAGAACTTTCACTTTTGGGAAACTTCCGGTGTTGGTCGTGTGCGAGGCCGCTTGCAGGCGAGTGCAGAATGAATGGAGGTCTATGGGCTGTACCCCTCAACATCCACTTTTCTCGGGATATACATTTTTGTCTAGTAATTTGAATGTTGCATTCGAAAGGGGAGGCAAATCAACTACACATTGCTGAGACATTTTAGTCTAGCTGAGTAGCAGGTCTCTCCATGTAGGTGAACACATACAGCGGGGAAAATAAGTATTGTAAGTATAAGTAACATTTTTTTCAGTAAGTATACTTCCAGTGAGGCTATTCGCATGAAATTTTCACCGGACATTAGTATTAACTTAGGTAATCCACACATATATAAAAATCCAAACAAAAAGTGGAATGGCACAGGGAAAAAGTATTGAACACGCTAAGAAAAAGCAGTACACAAATGCAAAGAATGGCAAGGAACAAACTGGAATCTATAAGTAGTTAGAGAAATTATCCCTTCTATCTGTACACATTGATATAAGCTGGGTTAGTACATACTGGTGGTTTTTTGTTAGCAAGGTGTCACACAAGAAACATTTCATGATGGGTAAAAGCAAAGAGCCCTCCCAAGATCTTTGCAACCTTATTGTTCAAAACTTCAGAATAATCCAGCAAGCAGTATTGGAGCCATTATTTGCAAGTGGAAGGAACATCACTACATCATCCACTGGCCATGCACAGGATCTCCTTGCAAGATTTCTGACCAGGAAGTCAGAAGGATAGTCAGAAGAGTAGCCTAAGAGCCAAGGACCACTCTGAGAAAGCTCCAGAAAGATTTGGAGGCAGCAGGTACAATTGTTACAGAGAAAATCATAGGTAATGCACTCCACCGCCATGGCCTCTATGCACGCTCATCCCGCATGACTCTATTGCTGAAGAAAAACATGTCAAAGCTCGTTGAAAGTTTGCTACACAACATTTGAACAATCCTATGAAATACTGAGAGAATGTATTCTAGTTAAAATTGTAACTTTTCGGATGTCATACTACACACCATATTTGGAGGAGAAATGGCACTGTGCATCACCCTAAAAATACCCTACCAACAGTGAGGTTTGGAGGTGGTGGCATCATGGTGTGAGCTGTTTTTCATCTCATGGTACTAGCAGACTTCATACAGTTGAAGGAATGATGAATGGAGTCATTTTGTTCCGGAAGAATCTATACATCCACCAGGATGATGAGGATGAGACATGGCTAGACCTTCCAGCAGGACAATGACCCAAACCATTCAGCAAAGGAAACTCTCAATTGGTTTCAGAGAAAGGAAATCAAGGCCCTGACTTTAATTCAATTGAACAGTTTTGGAAGTTAACTAAAGATCAGGATTCACAACAGGGACCCCTGAAATCTTCAATATTAAAGGACTATCTGTTTAAAAGAATGGACCAAACTCACACCAGAATACTGTGACTGATTAGTTTCATCATACAGGAAATGCCTTAAAGCTGTCATTACGAATAAAGGCTTTTCCACAAAGTATTTAAGAAATGTCAGCAGGCGTGTTCAATACTTTTTTCCTGTGTCATTCCACTTTATTGCACATAACTCTACCTATGGACTTTAATGTTTGGTTTTTTTATATGGGTGGATTATCTGAGTTAATACTAATGTCTGGTATACTAATGTATGCAAATAGCCTCATTGGAAGTATACTTACTGAAAAAAATGTTGACGTGTTCAATACTTATTTTCCCCGCTGTAGCAGGTCTCTCCTTATAGGAGAACACATAGCAGGTCTCTCTTTATAGGTGAACACATAGCAGGTCTCTCTAAGTAGGTAAACACATAGCAGGTCTCTCCTTACAGAACACATAGCAGGTCTCTCCTTATAGGAGAACACATAGCAAGTCTAGCAGGTCTCTCTATTTAGATAAACACATAGCAGGTCTCTCTAAGTAGGTAAACACATAGCAGGTCTCTCTAAGTAGGTAAAAACATAGCAGGTCTCTCTATGTAGGTAAACACATAGCAGGTTTCTCTAAGTAGGTAAACACATAGCAGGTCTCTCTATGTAGGTAAACACATAGCCGGTTCTCTAAGTTGGTAAACACATAGCAGCTCTCTCTATGTAGGTGAACACATAGCAGGTCTAGCAGGTCTCTCTATTTAGATAAACACATAGCAGGTCTCTCTATGTAGGTGAACACATAGCAGGTCTCTCTATGTAGGTAAACACATAGCAGGTCTCTCTATGTAGGTGAACACATAACAGGTCTAGGAGGTCTCTCTTTAGATAAACACATAGCAGGTCTCTCTATGTAGGTGAACACATAGCAGGTCTCTCTAAGTAGGTGAACACATAGCAGGTCACTCTATGTAGGTAAACACATAGCAGGTCTCTCTAAGTAGGTGAACACATAGCAGGTCTAGCAGGTCTCTCTATTTAGATAAACACATAGCAGGTCTCTCTATGTAGGTAAACACATAGCAGGTCTCTCTTTATAGGTAAACACATAGCAGGTCTCTCTTTATAGGTGAACACATAACAGGTTTCTCTAAGTAGGTAAACACATAGCAGGTCTCTCTATGTAGGTGAACACATAACAGGTCTAGCAGGTCTCTCTATGTAGGTAAACACATAGCAGGTCTCTCTATGCAGGTGAACACATAACAGGTCTAGCAGGTCTCTCTATGTAGGTAAACACATAGCAGGTCTCTCCAAGTGTCTCTATGGTAAATCAAACATCTCATTCCACATGTGGACACTGAGACGTCACCAGAGGTCTCCAGCTTTCCCAGCCCAATGGACTAATGCAGTAGCCTGGGTTTTCCCATGCTGCCTTACGCGCACGATTTTATTCACGCTGCTAGGCAGCCTGGATTCTATGGACTTCGTTTTCACCTCAACGAAGGAACCAATCACAGAACGGATGGAGGGCAGCAAGACGATGACGACACACCAAAGCCGTTATGAGCTATGTACAGACGCATTTGATAGACATTCGTAGCGCCCAATCAACGGCTCTGGGCATTCGTAAACCACGTTTCAAATACGAGAAAATGAATGTCTAGTTCCCAGAGCCCATCTCAATGAGATGTTGTCTGACGTTAGCCAGGCTACTAATGCAGATAAAAGAAGAAGAAAAAAAAAAAGACTTGAATATGAGTGTGTCTGTTTTCCTGTGAGGAATTTGTTTGGAGGTGACATCTCTGAGAGAGGCACACTGGTATAGCACATCAAAAGCGTTAAAGTTGATAAATGGCGCTGCAGTTAGGAACAGGAATTGAGCAGCA
>NC_055964.1:31632736-31642736 GCF_018492685.1 Alosa sapidissima | reverse complement strand
TGTGTGTGTGTGTGTGTGTGTGTGTGTGCATGAGAGAGAACCTACAGTACATGAGATACTATTTCACACACATTTTAATGCATCTGTGCTCCAGATCACTCAAGTTGGCTATTTACTGCATGTCTGTGTTAGTGTGTGTGTGTGTGTGTGTGTGTGTGTGTGTGTGACAGTTCTGTCCAGTGTCTTACCAAACCAGAAAAGGAGAATCAAAGTGGGCAGCTTGCCACACCAGGATTGAAAAAGAGAGAGAAGGGTGTAGAGAAAGAGAGAGAGGGAGAGAAAGAGAGAGAGGGAAAGAGAGAGGGAGGGAGAGAGAGAGGGAGGGAGGGAGGGAGAAGGAAGAGACAGAACACAGATGCTCCTTCCACCGAAGTACACTAAACAATCCGGCCATATGCACACGCGAGCAGGCGATCGCTACGCCTCCCAGTACCACCACCACCACCACAACCGGAGGGTTGCCGGCTCGAACCCCAAGCAGTAGGCACGGCTGAAGTGCCCTTGAGCAAGGCACCTAACCCCTCACTGCTCCCCAAGTGCCGCTGTTGTAGCAGGCAGCTCACTGCGCCGGGATTAGTGTGTGCTTCACCTCACTGTGTGTTCACTGTGTGCTGTTTGTGTTTCACTAATTCACAGATTGGGATAAATGCAGAGACCAATTTTCCCTCACGGGACTCAAAAGAATATATATACTTATACTTATACTTATACTGCACAGGCAGCTATTCTGGGGTGCGCCAGGCAATGCCGGTCGCTGGTGTGGTCACTCTCGTTAGGGGGTGGGGGGCGCCGGGTCGGGGGCGGAGTTGTGGGCGGGGGATTGGCCGAACCCCAGCGGCACCAACAGGATCGCTCCACGCCCGCTAAACACTGGGGCGTCCTGACACGTCTCATTAGGAGAGTTAAAGCACTTCAGTACAGCAGGCCCACGCACACACACGCACGCACGCACACACGCATGCACACGCACACACACACACACACGCACACACACACACCTCCGCTCATATCGCAGATGGCGCTTTTTATATAGACACCAGAGTGGGCTGAGGGGGGACAGAAATGGAGGGGGGGCAGTGAGTAAGTGAGAGATGGAAGGAGGGAGAGAGAGAGAGAGAGAGAGAGAGAGAGAGAGAGAGAGAGAGAGAGAGAGAGAGAGAGAGAGAGAGAGAGAGAGAGAGAGAGAGAGAGAGAGAGAGAGAGAGAGGGATAGAAGGATAGAGGTAGGGAGCAAAGTGAAATGGGGCCTTGTGATGTAACAGGGAAAATACGGTTTCCAAGCAACAAGTCCATGAGGATGAGACTGTGGTTTTGGCCTCTCCTACTTCCTAAACGGAGAGGCTGGGTGGTGTGAGAGGGATAGAGAGGGATAGAAAGAGAGAGAGATAGAGAGGGATAGAGAGAGAGGGATAGAAAGAGAGGGATAGAGAGAGAGGGATAGAAAGAGAGAGAGAGAGAGGGGGATAGAAAGAGAGAGAGGGATAGAAAGAGAGAGAGGGATAGAGAGAGGGATAGAGAGATAGAGAGATAGAAAGAGAGAGAGGGATAGAGAGAGAGATAGAGAGGGATAGAAAGAGAGAGAGGGGGATAGAAAGAGAGAGAGGGATAGAAAGAGAGGGATAGAGAGATAGAGAGATAGAAAGAGAGAGAGGGATAGAGAGATAGAAAGAGAGAGAGAGAGAGAGAGAGAGAGAGGGATAAAAACAGAGAGCGAGAGATATAAAGAGAGAGAGGGATAAAAACAGAGAGAGAGGGATAGAAAGAGAGAGAGGGATAGAAAGAGAGAGATAGAGAGAGGGATAGAAAGAGAGATAGAGAGAGGGATAGAAAGAGAGATAGAGAGAGGGATAGAAGAGATCTACAGTACATTGATTAATTCCGACATTTTATTGCAATTTCACAAAATAGCTCTTCTTTCTTCACCATAGCTTCTTTTAAAATAAGCACCTGGAATATCCAGGGACTATATTCTTCTATATTTGGTTATAAAACAACCAATCTTGATTTTGTAAATAGTATTAGAAATTTAGACCTTATTATCCTTTTGGAGACTTGGAGAGATAAATCTGATCATTGCCCGCATAATAAAGAACTTTTAGTACCCTCTCTTAAAGAAATCCATATAAAGAATGGAAGAAATTCAGGGGGTATCATAGTTTGGTACAAAACTGAATATGACAACAAGAAAATTCCCATTAAAAAAGGTAAAACCCATTTATGGTTAAAACTCCAAAAAGAAGTTTTAAATTTGAACCAAGATCTTTATCTCTGTGCAGTTTATATTCCACCTTTAATAGAACCCTATATTCACAGATAATCCAAACACCGAGAAAGAGTTTTAACAGCACAATAAATGCCAGCGGAACTAAATTGATACGTATATGTAAAAGTCTTGGTGTTTACATTGTAAATGGGAGATTTAGAGGAGATTCTTTTGGAGGATTTACATTCTCTTCTTCCCTCGGTTGCTCTGTGGTTGACTATTTCATCACTGATCTTGATCCAGAACACATAACTGCTTTTATGATAATGCCACAACTACCTATTTCTGACCACTGCCAGTTAATACTACACCTGCAACTGTCAGATATTAAATTTAATTCACAAAATGTTGAACCTAAATTATTCTCACTTCCAAAAACTTTTAAATGGACAGACAAAAATGTGTCAACATATGAAGCAGTCATCAATAACAATGAACAAATTATTGATAATTTCATTATGACCAAATACCAACCAAATGCTGAGAACGTAAATATGGCCTGTAACCACCTAAACAATATATTAATACATTTAGCAAAAACAGCTAATGTAAAACAAATCTCTAGAATGAAAGGAAATAGAACAAAATTCAAAGAGGATTGGTTTGATAAAGACTGCAATGCAGCAAGGATAAAGTTAAGAGAGTTATCCAATATTAAACATCGGAATTGACCGTATTGACCGTATCTCCACTCAGATGCTAAAATATAGCAACTCAAAACTCAAAGAAGCCATAACTAAATTGTTTAACCTAGTTCTCAACAGTGGAGTCTTCCCCTCAATTTGGAATAAAGGCCTTATTACCCCTATATTCAAATCTGGTGATAAATTAAATCCAAACAATTACCGAGGCATTTGCATCAAAAGTAACTTAGGAAAGTTATTTTGCAGCATCATTAATAAAAGAATTCTAACATTCCTTGAAGACCACAAAATTCTGAACAATAGTCAAATTGGTTTTCTACCAAATCATCGAACTTCCGACCACATATACACACTCCAGACATTAATAAATAAACATGTACATAACTCCAAAAAAGAAAAAATCTTTGCATGCTTTGTAGATTTCCAAAAAGCCTTTGATAACATCTGGCATAAAGGTCTATTCTTGAAAATGTTAGAAGCTGGAATTGGAGGGAAAACATATGATTTGATAAAAACAATGTATGCAAATAATATAAATAGTGTTCGGTTAGGAAATAAAAGAACAGAGTTCTTTAAACAAGAACGTGGAGTAAGACAAGGCTGTAGCTTAAGCCCAACATTATTCAATTTATATATTAACGAACTTGCCACACTGTTAGAGAAATCAGCTGCTCCTGGGCTGACTCTCCATGACAAGGATGTAAAATTTCTCATGTTCGCCGATGACCTGGTTTTACTTTCACCAACAGCGGACGGGTTGAGACAAAATTTAGACATTTTAAATCAATACTGCCAAACATGGTCCTTAAAAGTAAATTTAAATAAAACCAAAATAATGATATTCCAAAAGAGAGCACGAACAACAAAGAATAAATTCCTATTCACATTAGGCCCTGATATTTTAGAACACACAACCAACTACACATATTTAGGTCTAGTCATAAATGCATCTGGCAGTTTTATTCCAGGATTGCAAGCATTAAAAAATAAAGCCCGAAGAGCATTCTATTCAGTGTATAAAACAATTAACAAATATCAACCTCCCATCAACATTTGGTTAAAAATAATTGATGCCGTTATTACTCCAATCCTACTCTATGGCTCAGAAATTTGGGGTCCACCATTACTTCTTTTAAAAAAACCATGGGACCAGACTGAAATTGAAAAACTCCACACAGAAATATGTAAATCTATTCTGCATGTCCATAGAAGCACATCAAATAATGCCTGCAGAGCAGAGTTAGGTCGCTTCCCCTTGTCGCTGGCCATCACCAAAAGAGTTATGAAATATTGGATACACTTAAAAAATGCAAACACTATTAGTTACCATCACAAAGCACTACTGACTAACATATCAGACCCACAAAATGATAAACTTGCACAATTAATCATAAATAAATATAACATTGCTGATATAAACCTAACCGATCTGAATGAAACCCACAAATTCATGAAGGCAACCTACATTACGCAATGGCAAAATGAAATTCACTCTAACAAAAAACTGGGCAGCTACTGTCAATTAAACAGAGAATACAAACTAGCAAATTATCTAGTAATACTGAAACAACCTCAAAAAACGTGTCTTACAAAATACAGATTGGGTGACCATAAACTCCAAATAGAAATAGGACGCCATAAAAAATCATGGCAAGAAAAACATCAACGCCTATGCAAGTACTGTGACACAATGGAGGTTGAAGATGAAATACATTTTCTGCATAGGTGTCCCATTTATCAATTACTGAGAAACGACTTCTATGTAAGATTTAGCAGACACAATAAACTAATTATGTCACTAGATGCTAGTTCTAAAATGAAAATCGTCTTAGGAGAAGACACACAGACAATTGAGCTAGCAGCTCAGTTTGTGTATATGTGCCACAAATTAAGGTTAGAAAGCACATACGCAAGAACAGATTCTCTCACCTCTCCACCACCTTAAATCGTATTCAATCCCATCTCATCTAGAACTATCATTTCTAATCTTTTTTTTTTAATTATTATTATTATTATTATTATTATTATTATTATTATTATTTAATTTCTTATAATTTATTTTATGAATTTATTTTATTATTATTTTATTTATATTTATTTACTTATTTATTTGTTTATTCTTACTTATTCTTATCATGTCAATAAAGCTTTTTTTGAATTTGAATTTGAATTTGAGATAGAGAGAGAGATAGAAAGAGAGAGAGGGATAGAAAGAGAGAGATAGAGAGAGAGAGATAGAAAGAGAGAGAGGGAAAGAGAGAGAGAGAGAGAGAGAGATAGAAAGAGAGAGAGGGAAAGAGAGAGGGGGGGTTAAAGATGAAGGTCTTCTCTGATTGGTCTGCATTCTCATTCAGCTCATTTCTTCTCAGCCGGCTCAAGTGATCCTGCAAAATAAGTGACAAACTGACTGTAGCGGCTGTGTGTGTGTGCGTGTGTGTGCGCGTGTGTGTGCGTGCGCGAGAGAGAGAACTCTCCATTAGAACTTGTGTCCGTGCCGCGTCAACGGTGTCCCACACTTATTTCTGTTTCCATCACAACTTTGATGTATCGTTTGTTGTGTCGTGCCACGCTCATTTTGGACCTTCTCCTGGGCAAGGCATGCCGAGTCTGCCTCAAAACCATAGAAATAGTTACGCTGAAACTACTGCCTCTTTTGTGACTGGCTCAGTATCTAGTGCACCAGTCTATCTGTACTATACTGTAGGTCAGTAAAAAGCAGGAGAAACAATGCGATGCATCCACAGGCTTTGCTCTATTAAAATAATTCAGTCCTGAACGCCAGCATGTCTGTGTGTTGTCCATTCTGTTTCAGAGTTGAAAATAAAAAGCAAAAATTCTAGAGTGCTAAGATTTTTGGTTGAACGTTATACGAAACGAAATAACCTATGCAACCGTAAACAAGTCAACTGCACTACAAACGTGGTAGGTGAAGTGGTGACCCATAAGCTATTCATGCTATTGCTATTCAGTATTTCTATTAGTACTTACAGTAAAAAATGGTTACACTTTACTTGACAGTATCGACATGAGAGTGACATGACACTGTCATGAATGTGTCATAAACAAGTCATAAATGTTTATGACATAACGCTTCTGTTATTAACTGACATTCGGTTTTTGTCATAACAAGTTAGGGTTAGGGTTAGAGGTTAGGTTTAGGGTAAGGATTAGGGTTAGGGTTCATGTGTCATAACAGTGTCATGTCACTCTTATGTCGATACTGTCAAGTAAAGTGTTACCAAAAAAATACAGATATTATGGAGTTGACAATATTAAGGTCATAATCTTGCATAGGTGACAATGTGGTTTGTATGGTAATAACTGATGTATGCTAACTTATGAGCTATCTATGGTATAGTAGTAACTGATGTAAGCTAACTTATGAGCTAGCCCACATAGAAAAAGCTAGCATAAAGTTTGTATAGTAGTAACTGATGTGATGTAAGCACATGGCCTTGGGGGTAAGTTCCCTCCAATAACAATAACAATAGCTTGGCTGAGAAAGACGTTGGGACAGGGTTTATCTTGCTTAAACACACACTCAACCAGGTGATATTCTATCTTGCTTAAACACACACTGAACCAGGTGATCATTCATGATGATTCAAACTCTACACCAGGCCGTCTCAACAAGTCAAGCACAACTAAAAAATGTAATGGAAGCATGACGTGTGTGTAAGCTACTGCTGTTGCTCTGTGTGTGTGTGTGTGTGTGTGTGTTGCTGTGACGCGGCACCAGGGGGAGCTGTTTCGGGTGAACAGGAGAGAGTTGAAAACTGCAGCGTCGGCCAGGGAAACTTTGGGTCTGTACTGCGGAGTCTGAACTTCCTGCCTCGTAAACACTTTGGGTCTGTACTGCGGAGTCTGAACTTCCTGCCTCGTAAACACTTTGGGTCTGTACTGCGGAGTCTGAACTTCCTGCCTCGTAAACACTTCCAGCACACCATCTATGGCCTCAGATTACGTCTCCATTTCACTCATGTCATCTCTTATTCGCCATTCTCGTATCGACACCTGGCCAGGGCTGTGCGTGTGTGCGCAGGCAGTGTGAGTGTGTGTGAGTGAGTGAGTGAGTGAGTGTGTGTGTGTGTGTGTGTGTGTGTGTGTTTGTTCCTCTGTAGAGGTCACAGTATGCACCTGCATGTGTGAGTAAATCTATCTGGGTGTGAAGTGTGAATGGGTGTTGTGTATGGGTGACTGTGCTAAAAGTGTGGAAGTGTGTGTGTGTGTGTTTGTGTGTATAAGTGGGTGTATGACTGTGACTAATGGAGTTTGTGTGTGTGTGTGTGTGTGTGTGTGTTTGTGTTTGTTTATAAGAGTGTGTATGAGTGAAAGTGATTGAGTTTGTGTGTGTGTGAGAGTGTGTGTGAGTGTGTGTCGCCTCGTCAATGCCCTGCTCTGACCTCAGCACCTGTGTGTTCCGTCGTCCTCAGCACAATCCAAACGCTACCAGGTCATTCCAGAACACTCCGTCAATATTCCGCACATGGGACTCCGCTGCCCGGCAACCAGCATACCACCCCCCCCCCCCCCACCCCGCCCCACCACCAGCGACCTTGAGGTGGGAAAAATTGTTTTTAATTCAGATCAATAGCACCACAAGGTCACTTTAAAATTCAATTAATAAGACGAAGTTGAGCTCTTCACAGCTCAGAGCCTGGGGGTGATGAGACACACACACACACACACACACACACACACGTACACACACGTACACACACGTACACACACACACACGTACACACACACACACACACACACACAAGCACACACACACACACACACACACACACACACACACACACACACACACGTACACACACACACACACACGTACACACACTCACACACACACACACACACACCCAAAGATGCGACATGACAAAGGGAAGGGAGTGACACGGAGGGGTGAAGCCGATTGATGGGGAAACGTGTCCTTGGAAAGAGGACTCTGAAAAGTAGGCCAAGACACGCACACACACACACACACACACGCACACACACACACACACACACACACACACTCACCCCCAAATAACAGCACTATTCTCTCTCCTGCCAATAAATCAATGAGCAAACATGGACAAAAAAAAAACATTTGGATCACTATGGTAGGCACAGACGCACACAGTTATATCTAACAAACGGATCTCATATAAACATTCTCACGCAGGCACACACACACACACACACACACACATACTCACAAGTCTATTGTACATGGTTAAGAAGTCATTTAGCCCCTGGGAGATACGCATCTACTGAGAGAGTTAGACTAATGTGTGTGATAGTATCTGTGTTTGTGTGTGCATGAATGTGTGTGTGTGTGTGTGTGTTTGGCTAGACAATAAACAACACCTTCAAACAACAATGACAACTAAAAATAAAAGAAATGACATTGCTGGATGGCAAACGGACAGAGAGACACACACACATACACACACACACACACACACACACACACACACACAGTGGCGCACTGGTAAGCAATAGCTACTAATTTCTCACATCATTGTTTTGAATGTCAAACGTCAGTTACGAATGTCACACTGATTAGCAGACCAAATGTTAACTAGCTAGCCTGCTTTCATTTGTTTAAAATGGCTAGTTTCAGTTAGTCTAGTTGGTCACAATAGTCCTGCAGTCAGCCTCTGATTTAGATAGATAGATAGATAGATAGAAAGATACATAGATAGATAGATAGATACTTTATTGATCCCCAGGGGAAATTCAAGGTCTCAGTAGCATACAGACAACACACACACATTCACTAACAGCAGAAAAAGTAATTCAAAGTATATAAAAACACAACTAAGCAATAAGGACAGTAAGAGATAAAGAATATACTAAATATACTAAAATACAAATTATACTAACTAACACTTAATCTAAATCAATTCTAAAAACAGTATCCACATAGTGGTGATTAATCAATCAAGAGGCGCTTGCAATGACTGATTTAAATGGTTCCTGGTTCCAGTCTGTGATTTAGCCCATTTACTCCTAAAATGCCTGCTAAAAACGCCTATAGAATCCTATGGCATTCTAGACTAAATAACCTTATTTCCTGAGGGTTTTCTGAAAAAATACTAAAAATTGTCAACGTCTACCAAAATTTAATATCTAAGCCTCTGTAGCAGCTAGAAACATAAAATAAAAAGCATGTTGCGCTATGCAGCAACCAGCGGGAGATTCATTGTTGCGTCGTGCAGCATCAGGTGCGAATGGTTTAAATGGTTCCTGGTTCTAGACCAGCCACGTATTAGTGTCGCTCTGGAACCGTTTTGTTTTTTCAGGCTGGAGCCAGTTCTTTGGCTGAAATGCGAGGAACTGGTTTAAACTTATGTGCAACGTCTGAATTAGTCCTCAGATCGTCCGGAGACGGCCTTGGTGGAAAAGGGGTATGCATAAGTGTTTGCAAGTATGTTTGTGTTTGACTCTGTGTGTGTGTGTCCACAGGGTAATGGTAGAGGGGAATAAGGGTGTGAGAAGGCGAGGGCAGTGGCTCCGTCTCTGCGGCTGAAGGGGATTGGCCAGTGGCTGCCCCCCCCCCCCCCCGTAACCCCGTCTCGCCCCAATTACCGCTGCCCACAGTGTTTACAAACAGCCCCTAACTCGCACCGCACCACACCACACCACACCACACCGCACCGCACCGCACCGCTGACGAGACACAAATTACACACACAACAAACAAGAAACAGGTAATACGCCACAGTATCAGTCATTAGGATATAAACATGCAGGCACACACACACACACACACACACACACGCACACACCTGCTCACAGGAAACAGGCAATACTCCACAGTATCAGTTATTCAGATACACAAGCAGGCACACACACACACACACACACACACACACACACACACACACACACACACACACACACACACACACACACACACACCTGCTCATAGGAATCAGGTAATACGCCACAGTATCAGTCATTCAGATACACATGTAGGCACACACACACACACACACCTGCTCACAGGAATCAGGTAATACGCCACAGTATCAGTCATTCAGATACACATGCAGGCACACACACACATACACCTGCTCACAGGAATCAGGTAATACGC
>NC_055964.1:31605236-31610236 GCF_018492685.1 Alosa sapidissima | reverse complement strand
TTGATATACAGGCTAAATGCAAATATGGCAATGTATTATACTATTTTACATGAACAAAATGTAGGAAAATGGAACAGACTGAAAATAAAGTAGGCACTGATCTTTAAAATCCTATTTCCTGTAGCCTAAATGTTGTCAGTCATTCTTAATATTCGCAATTGGTGCACTGGCATGTTTAAGTGTTAGCTGCAGTGTAATGTTAGATTATGTTTAAGTTAAGTACAGAACTGACTGTGCGCCCAAATTTTTCTCTGTGCTCCTAAATTTTTTAACTTGGGCGCACAAGTGCTCCTGGAAAAAAATGTTAGTGTAGAGCCCTGGGTAGAGTTTGGAGATATTTTGGGTTGATGTTGGGTAGATCTATAAAGATGCTCGAGAGAAGCTGGGTAGATCTATAGACATGTTGAATTGATCTATAGAAATGTTGAGTAGATCTACAGATATGTTGAGCTGATCTATAGAAATGTTGAGTAGATCAATAGACATTTTGAGTTGATCTATGAAAATGATGGTAGATCTATAGAAATTTGAGTAGATCTATAGACATGTTGAGTTGATCTATAGAAATGATGGTACATGTAGAGAAAGATGGTGGAGACATTTTGAGCTGGTGTTTAGCGATGTTAGGGAGATGTATCGACTATCGAGATGTTGGGTGGGTGCTGGGTAGCTGGTCAGTAAATCTTGGGCTTACTGTGGTGGCAGGACCAGGGCACTAGGCTGGACTTTGGGCCTCCTCTTGGCAGAAGGTCCCATCTGATTGGCCGAGCGCTTGAGTGACTGCTGGTTCAGCAGGCTGGAGGCCAATCCCGCGTGGTACTGCAGCTGTGGGAGGGAGGACACATGGGAAGCAAACCAATCAGCAAGAGGACATAACTGCTTACCAAGAGAAGGCTAAAGCACCTGCAGTATTGACATATTTTAACACTGGCAGTATTGACTTTTTTCAATACAATCTTTTTTCCTCACATCACATCAGCAAAGACTCTTGAGATCCATGCAAAGATAAACATAGTTGCAAAAAATCCTGACCAAAGATTCTAGAACAGAGCTCCGCTCTGACCATCAACATATACTTACCTATAGGCCCAACAAGTTAATCATGCTAAAAACACTGTAGAATTTTTTTTTTTTTTCAGAAATGAAAATCCCAGGGAAAATGCAAACAATAATTACTTTACTACATATGATATGGCACGACACCCAGTAGGCCCTACATCATGGAGGATATATCATGGCATAGCCCTAAACACCATGTGTGATTTTCTTTAATACAAGCCAACTCCGTGCACTCGGAAGTCAATTAATACTTTTAAATTCTCAAACTCAACACCTGTCATTGTTGTTCACGGCCCTTTTCCAAGCTTGGCATGAGATTACCGCCAGCATACGACTGCGCTGCTAGCCTGCTACTAATGAGTGGTTGCCTAGCCACCAGCAACACCAGCCCTGGCTGCCTGAGTGGCCCCTTTGCATGTGCCAACCAGAGTGAGTGCTCTACTCCACAGGCACAGAATAGCCAAGCATTGACATTACAGTCACAATACACTTACAATACATTCAAAATACATCCACATTCAATAATTTATTTGGCAAGTGCTTTTAATCCAATGCACATTGCAAGCAATGCTGTTAATGGCAGGCTATGTAGTTGAATAGGTCTCTTCAGCACCTTCAGAGCTGCTAGTGTTGCTCAACAGGCCAGCAGTCAGCAGCGCAACTGTTTAACTGAAGCCGCCGGCGATGAAACAGCAGGGGTTTGTGGGGTACTTACAGAGTTCTGGGGTATTTACATAGTGCTGGGGTACTTACAGGGGTTTGTGGGGTATTCACAGGGGTTTGTGGGGTACTTACAGGGGTCTGTGGGATACTTACAGGGGTCTGTGGGGTACTTACAGGGGTCTGTGGGGTACTTACAGAGTTATGTGGTACTTACAGGGGTCTGTGGGGTACTACAGAGTTCTGGGGTACTTACATAGACCTGATCCAGATGACAGACTGGAGGCTTGCTAATGTGACAGAGCAGTGATGTGACTGAACAGGCTGCGACTAGCCTGTCGATTAAGTGACACCTTACACTGACTTCACACTGTGTGTGTGTGTGTGTGTGTGTGTGTGTGTGTGTGTGGCACTCATATTCTGAGCTGTACCACTTCTGAAATGTTTATCTTGTTAAAGTCCCTTCAGGGCAATTTAACTTTGAGTTTGATACAAAACAAATTAAAACAAAACAAACATTACAAAAAACCACAGTGTGTCTTTAGTGAGCTGCATGAATCTTTAAATGTCCCTGGCAGCCTTACAGCCCGATATGAGAGATGAAGTCATGGAGTCCGTGGGGTGATCTGGTGGGCTTTGTATTGTAATGTTTGCCGAGCCAGACTTGGCTCAGTTTCCTCCATCCTCACCACCTCCCCTCCTCTACAACCCTCGTCTCGCCCCCTCGTTCTCTCCCTCCCTCCCTCTCTCTCTCTCTCTCTCTCTCTCTCCGTCCTCTACACCCCTCGTCTCGCCCCCTCGTTCTCTCTCTCCCTCTTTCTCCCTCTCTCTCTCCCCCTCCTCTACACCCCTCGTCTCGCCCCCCTCGTTCTCTCTCTCTCGTTCTCTCTCTCTCTCTCTCTCTCTCTCTCTCTCTCTCTCTCTCTCTCTCTCTCTCTCTCTCTCTCTCTCTCTCTCTCTCTCTCTCTCTCTCTCAGCTCCTCTGCCCACACAGCCTCCCCCTCGCCGCCTGTCTCTCTCAGTCTCTCTCGTGGGTTTCATGACAAGTACGGCATCTCTCTCACACTTTGATGTAGCAGCGGCGGCGGTGGTGATGATGGCGGTGCCAGTGATGGTGGTGGTGGTAGCAGTAGAGGCCTGTCGGCAGTGCTGCTCTGTGTGCCTCTCTGCACAGCGCCACGCTACGCGGAGACAGGCCGCGCCACATGTGATGAAACCGCGTGAAAGACTTCGGCTTCCCAGAATGCACAGGTGTCTCGCTCTCGCTCCCATGTCACGCTGATGTCAGGGCGACGGCTGACGGATACCAGTTCCGTCCGCACCGGACCATCTGTCAAGCCGCTATGCACCGAAAAACCCACACTGTATTTCATTACAGAAGAGGTGATAGAGAGGGACGGGGAGAGGAGAAGATGGGGGGAGAGAGAGAGAGAGAGAGAGAGAGAGAGAGGGGTGAGAGAGAAGGATAGAGAGGCAGACTGGCAGAGAGAGATGGAGGGAGAGAGAGAGAGAGTAAGAGAGAGAGAGAGATAGAGGGGTGAGCGAGAAGGATAGAGGGAGACTGGCAGAGAGAGAGATGGAGGGAGAGAGAGAGAGAGAGACAGATAGAGAGAGAGAGAGGGGGGTCAGAGAGAAGGATAGAGAGGCAGATGGAGGGAGAGAGAGAGAGGGATGCAGACAGAAAAACGGAGATGGAGAGAGAGAGAGAGCAAACGAGAGAAAGAGAGAGAGTGAGAGAGTGAGAGACAGTAAGTAAGAGAGAGAGAGACTGAAAGAGAGAGAGAGAGAGAGAGAGAAAGATGGAGAGAGAGAAATCCAAGATGGAAAGCCTCCAGTCTTAAGTAGGTCTAAGCAGCTGGAGGCTTTTGACGGGGGGATCCGGGGAGGAGTGAGATTTAATATAAATACATAAGCCAACAGCAGAGGCCCACGGCACTTAAACACACAGCCGCACGTCGGCCAGCGCTGCATATGGCGCAGCGAGCTCCCTCCGCAGGTGCGGTCAGCATGCGGGCGGCGCGCTCTGATCCCACAGGAAGCAGGCCGGCCCTGTGGCACAGCGTGGACGCCACGCAAATCAATAGTCCAGAGGTTCGTCAGGTTACGCGCGGCAGGAGGCATCCGTCTGGGCTGTTTACATCGCCATCGCCGCGGTCACCCTCTCTCCCTGCCGCCTCCCCTCACTGTGATCAGCATGCAGGGCGGCACCATGACAACGCACGCGCACACGCACACGCACACACACACACACACACACACACACACACCACACACACACACACACACACACACACACACACACACACACACACAGCCCTTAAATTAAAAACTCACATCGTCCCTCGGCCCATTAATTGCTATTAAAATATTCCTCCTATTGAGCTAATTAGGCGGGGAGCAAGGCATGGCAGCGGAGTGGAGCGGCAAGCCATCGTGTATCCCGAGCAGACGGACGGCCACTCCCCCTGTTTAATTTGGCTGACCAAAGCAGCTGTGTTAACGGGGAATTATTTTAATTAACCGCGCCGGCTTTCGGTGGCTAATGAGGCTAGTTTGTAAGGCCCAGATTGCACACAAACCCGTGCTGAGGAAGCCCAGGGAGGCGGCGCGTCGCGGTGCGGTGCAGAGCGGCAAAAACAAGCTAATCAAGCAGGCCGGTAAATAATGGAGGATCGGCGCAGGAGCGCCAGTCAAGAGAGAGTCGCTAAAAAACCCACAGAATATCTAATGAGGAAAACGCTACATTTGTTTACCTATTCATTTAAGGTGAGTAAACAACCAACATAGAGACACCATTGAGAGATCGCGCACACACACACGCACGCACACAAACACACACGCAAGCACAAGAATGAGAATGAGAATGAGAAAACATCTTTAGTTCAGCCAAAAGAAGTCCTAGAGGTCAGTGTGTATCAGTTCAAATAGCCTTGAGATAGCCTTGACTATGAGCATGAGGAGCATCAGGGCTGCTCCTAGCTGTCTGTATTGGGATGAGTCGGTTTGACCGCAGGGGACAGTCCTGGCTTTCAGTATTCTGATAAGTCACTTTGACTAATGGACGGTCCTGGCGTTGAGTATCCATTAAAGTCTGTTTGTTCTTCAGGTGTGCTGGGAAGGACCAGGAACGGCCTACCGCTCTCTTCATTCAGAGAGAAAGCTTCCGACAGCAATATGTACAAGACGTATCCTACAACATACACATTCATTCATTCGCATTCATATGGTACACACACAACTACAGAGGGACCAAACATACAAAGCTGAAATGCACTCTGTGA
>NC_055964.1:31587548-31605036 GCF_018492685.1 Alosa sapidissima | reverse complement strand
GCGATGCACCATAATTATAACTTTTTACTCGTGCTTAATGACCAGCTACAGACAGACCACACTATATTCAAAGGATTTTAGAGAGGGGGAAAAAAGAAGAGAAAGATGGAGGGTATTCGTGTGTGTGTGTGTGTGTGTGTGTGTGTGTGTGTGTGTGTGTGTGTGTGTGTGTCTGTTTGTGTGTGTGTGTGTGTGTGTGTGTGTGTGTGTGTGTGTGTGTCTGTGTGTGTGTGTGTGTGTGTGTGTGTGTGTCTGTTTGTGTGTGTGTGTGTGTGTGTGTGTGTGTGTGTGTGTGTGTGTGTGTGTGTGTGTGTAACTATGAGAGGAATATTAAACGAGTGGTAGAGCGGTGCGCTTTGATCCTCTGCCCCAACAGCAGTGGACAGATGTGATGAGGTATGTGTGTGTGTTTACAGCCTCGACGCTGGTGCTCCACCTCTGAGGAGGCTGGTGCTGCCTTAAGGGCAAACCGCGCTCAATTTGTACAAATCAAGACAGGTTGCTGCTGAGAAACGCCACGAGACGAGACGAGACGAGACGAGACGGAGCCACGCTCATCAGTTTCATCTCCAAACTAACCGCCGAAAAACCAAGGCGGAATCAGCACAGTTCCCTCGCTTGCTTTCGGAGGAAACAAAAACAACAAGTAAACAAGTAAAATAAACAAAAAAAAGACATCCCTCACAGGCGCAGGACTAGAAGACCGTCATTCTAGACAATCCAGGCCATTCAAGTCTGCGTAGCACAGACAGTTTTTGCAAAGCTCTGTAACATCATTAAGGAAGCGAGCGTCTCGCAGGGCTGCAATACGAGACGCGTCCTTAAAACGATGAGGTCTGGCGCAGCAGCGGCCGATGAAACTCAACACTCGATTAAAAGCGCCATCTCTCATGGCTTCGCCAAAACAAAATGTCGCCTCCGCAGCTGCCAGTGATCACTCACTCCCGCGTTTTACGCAGATCAGAAGATGAGGGGCCAAGGACAAGCTGCTAAAAAATGGACGCCTGTGCTGCAGATCAAACCAACCCGAGAGCTTTGATTTGTGGGAAAATTTGCGAGGTGACCTTGTTTCCTTGCCGATTGCTCCCAAATTTGCATTAACGACTGCCCACACACTCGAGTCTGTCAGACGAGACTCGCTTTTAAATACTCCACACCCATATTGCAGTGCCCCCCCTCACACACACACACACACACACACACACACATACCTGTCCAAACCTGACGACTTTTGGACAAACTTGCACCTGATCAGGGCCTCATCAGAATCTGCATTGGCCGGAAACAAATTGCTTGTGTGTACAAACTCACTTGGCCAAACCTATCTGATTCTGATAGGATCATGTACGGTGTGTGTGGCAGTGTGAGACCACTTATCGGTGGTCAGTGTGTGGAGGTTCCTATCGATACAGCTATAGTTGACTTTATAGGCATGGTAAGCAGAGTGGACTGGCTTTGAAGTAGGGCTGGGACAACGCGTCAACGTAATCGATGACGTCGACGCAAAATATGCGCGTCGATTCATTATGTGTGCCGCTAAATATTTTGAATTTTACACCTTCAGTGTTTCCCATACCTTGACTAATCTGTGGCTGGGGGCCACGAAATCATTGAGCTGTGCTTTTCATGCACGCAGCCTTTCCTTGCCCCGGCCACTCTCTCTTGTAACGAGCCCGCTGCTCCTCCTCTGCATGTGCATTTAACAAAATATTCACGATTGTTGAAGGATTGTTGTGGCAACATAGAAGCATTGCATAGAACACGGTGGGCTAAATTGCTAACGTTAGAATACTGTTCGGATGTCAAGTTTAGCATGCTTACTTACATCTGCTTGTCAATTTTGTTACTCATATAGGGCTCATTTTATTGACTCTGAATGTTTGCAAAATAGCCTTTTATTTTGGAATCTTAAGAGCAATAAACATATATTCCAATGTTAAGGAATTCATGTTTTTTTCATTCAGATATGTAAATCAACATGTATAAGTTTGCTATTAGTCAATTAATGGGGAGATAATCAATAATCGAATCGAAATCGAATCGGACTGAAAAAATGAATCGTTAGATTAATCGATGCATCGAAAAAATAATCGCTAGATTAATCGTTTAAAAAAAATAATCGTTTATCCCAGCCCTACTTTGAAGCATGAGGATGCGGACAGGATGAACGATTCCATTACATTACATTACATTACATTTGGCTGACGCATTTTTAACCAAAGCGACTAACAACATGGCAAACAGTTTAAGTTTTAAAGCAATTCTCTCAACAATTTTAGGACATCAATGAGTGCCGTTTTTAAACAGTTAAGTGTCAGTTCAAGACAGGTGGTAAGTGCTAGGATCAGCAAGACTTGTTGTAAGTAGTGCTATGAGAGGAGATGTTCTCTAAAGAGCTGGGACTTCAGGGTCATTAAGATCTGGACTTCGTTTTCAGAAATCAGCATGGAGGTTCACCCCGATACAGTTACAGTTGCCTTTTTAGTCGTCATAAGCAGCGTGGACTGGCTTTACTTCATAGGTCTTGCACAGATCTGGGCCGCGTCTGGGCCACATCCGGCAAACATCTGGCCGAGGTCCAGAATAGATTTGATTAGTGCATCAGCTGCTATTTGGCAGAGCTCTCTCGTGATTGGCTGTTGGTCTCTGCAGTCGGGCTCCCAGATGAATGCAGCATCACCCCATAACGAACGTTATCATCGAACACACAGATGTGGTCAATATAAATAACGGAGCACGTCTGTCATACTTTGGACATTCCAAAGCACTTAAGCAAAGTGTATTTCTGGACGGAGAGATGGAGAGATGAGAGGGGACAGGAACAGGATGTCATCTGAGGAGAGAGAGAGAGAGAGAATGAGGGGAGGAGAGAAGGAGGGAGGATGAGGAGGAGAGTTGGAGGGAGTGAGAGTAAGATGGTGAGAGAGAGAGGGAGGGAGAGACAGAAAGATGGTGAGAGAGAGAGGGAGGGAGAGAGAGAGAGAGAGAGAGAGAGAGAGAGAGGGACAGTGATAAGGAGAGAGGGGCAAAGAGAGACAGAAATGAAAAAAGTCAGAAAGTGTGTGAGAGAGAAACAGAGGAAGAAAAGGAAAAAAAAAGAGATAGATGGAGCACAAATGTGTGTGTGTGTGTGTGTGTGTGTGTGTATAGTTTCAGGTGTGTGTGTGTGTGTGTGTGTGTGTGTGTGTGTGTGTGTGTGTGTGTGTGTGTGTGTGTGTGAGCGTGTGGGCGGCTGAGTGACAGGGGGGAGGGGTAGTTGCAGTGCAGAGCTAACGCAGTCATGGGGGTTAATTAATTTTTAAATATCATGCGAGGATGTGCCGGTCTGGGGTATTTTCCAGTCTGCTTTTCATAAATCAGGGTTATGGGCAGCGCAAATGAGCTGGGACACATTCCTTGCAGGAAACTCATTTGGATTTAAACAAGTTTCTGCCAGCGCTGATTGAACACGAAGACAGAAGAGGTGACAGAGCCGAGATGTTTTAATAACATCCTAAAGCTTCGCCGACCGCCGCTGGAACTGACGAGAGAGGAAGCTCTCCGCTTCTTATCGAGTTACTTTTCCTTATGATTAAGGAATGAGCCGTCGGTATCGCGCCTTGAAAAACTACCTCCCCTGAAAGCAAACTACAATAAGCACCTGTAGTCGCAAAGTTGATTAAAAAAAATCTGTGTGTGTGTGTGTGTGGGGGGGGGGGGGGGGTTGACAAAAACTAAAAAAATATTCCACAAACAAGCAAGAGACAGAGAAAAAACAGACAGACAGGCACAGAGAGAGATAGAAAGATAGACATAGATAAATAAATAAATTAATGAATTGAGAGAGATATAAAGAGATAAATAAATAAATAAATAAATAAATAGATAGATAGATAGATAGATAGATAGATAGATAGATAGAGAGAGAGAGAGAGAGAGAGAGAGAGAGAGAGAGAGAGAGAGAGAGAGAGAGAGACTAACAAGCCTGAGTCATCTTTGAGTATTTTGGTTGGGGCGGAACAGACATCACTGGCGCACGTCCAGAAGATTCACCATGTTCAGAGAAACCGAACCAAACACTGACAATTAGAGAGTGGAGACATTCAAAGAGCCGCCCACACACACACACACACACACACACACACACACACAGCTGCAGATGAGCACACAGCATTAAGGAAGGCAAACAGCGCAAGAGGCTTAGAGCAGGGTCCCCTCCGCACAGGCCTCTTTTAATGAGGAATTAGCTGGTTCCAGCGCAAACACACACACACACACACACACACGCACAAGCAAATGAGCGGAGCGCCATCGTCCACTGCCCCCGACGCCTGCCTACCCGCCAACCTCGTTACTCCGGCACCTCACGACCAACACAGGCACCAAGACGCCACAAGTTTCCACATCAAACATTTCCCTCAGAACAGAAAAGCCCATTTTCAAAAGGTCGCTGTTTCTCATTTTTTTCCCTCTCCTGTTGGTTTGTGTGGAGGGGTGAGGGGGGGGACTGATATTTTTCTACCCCTGCGTCCCCTCCCACCCCCGGCACGCGGAACTGAACGGATCTTTGCGAGATTGACCAACCTATTAGTTGGCTGGGGCAGGCCAATCACAGCGCGGTGCTCTCCATCATTAGCGGCGAGGCCGGGGCGCATTGTGATGGCGACGGGCGCGTGCGATGCGCGTGGCGAGCCGCTCTGATCTCGGCGCGGCCCAGCAGGCCGGGGCCCCCCCATTTGTCTGCCTTGACAGCTCCATTCAGGTCATGATTAAAGGCCGTTAGCGGCCGCTCTGTGTCGGCCTGGCAACGCCGTGGAAAACCATTAGCCCCCACGACTCAGCACCCCCCCCCCCTCCCTCAACACTGCATGAGCTTTTGATTAGTTTAAAAGTTAGACAACAGACAGGGGGGGGGGGGGGGGGAGGGACGACAGAAATGAGAGAGAACAAAATACTAAAATAAGAAAGGAAGAAAGAAAGACAGAAAACAGATGGCAAATAGAAAGCAAAAAGACAAATGAAAGATGGAAGGAACAGAGTGACAGAATGAAAGATCTAAGAAAGAACCGAGGGAAGCAACAAAGAGAGAAGAGTACTAAGGCACTGCATGCACCGCCATTCTGTACTTACGAATTGCATTAGCAAAGTAAATGTCAAACCTAAGTCATTACATCTTTATAAAGTAAGAAAGTAGTTGTTGACATGTTGATGTTGTGTAATTACATGTTTATAAAGTAAGGAAGTAGTTGATGTCCTGTAATTACATGTTTATAAGGTAAAGAAGTAGTTGATGTTTTGCAATTACATGTTTATAAAGTAAGAAAGCACTTGATGTTTTGCAATTACATGTTTATAAAGTAAGGACGCAGTTGATGTTGTGTAATTACATGTTTATAAAGTAAAAGCTAGCACTAGTCCTGCAGATGCAGTCTGTGGGTCTGTTAACCTGCAGTGCCACGGTAAGCGCAGCTTAGTGGTTTGAGGACTGAGCAGCTAAACTGGCTTTGAAGGCTCAGCTCGTGGCCTGATGATTTATACATCGGCGACGGCAGCAGGAGTAACAGTGTGCATGCTGAACGCACACTTTTAATCACGTCGCACCGCAGAGGCCAGCTGCACACACACACACACACACACACACACACACTTCATGTTCACACTTCAATTTGCTTCAAAGCCAATTTATCCGGTTTCAGTGCAAGATGCAATCGACAGCAATGCCTTTAAGAGAAATACGTGAAAGCCCTAATTATAAGGACCATTTTTCATCAAGAAATGGGCTTTGGGATTCACCCCACCACACCTCAAAAGTTTCTGAAATCACCAGAAAACGATCGGCGCTGGTCCAAGTGCCAGAAAGAGAAAATATTCAAAAGGGTGAGACCGCTCTTCACAGAAAGTCACTCATTTCTGGGTAGCTGTGGCCTACTGGTTAGTGCTTCGGACTTGTAACCGGAGAGTTGCCGGTTTGAACAGCGACCAGTAGGACTGGCTGAAGTGCCCTTGAGCAAGGCACCTAACCCCTCACTGCTCCCCGAGCGCCGTTGTTGTAGCAGGCAGCTCACTGCGTCGGGATTAGTGTGTGCTTCACCTCACTGTGTGTTCACTGTGTGCTGAGTGTGTTTCACTAATTCACGGATTGGGATAAATGCAGAGACCAAATTTTCCTCACAGGATCAAAAGAGTATACAGTATATACTTATATATATATATATATATACTTACTTATATTTAAATCCCTTGAGCTATTTTCCAACACGTTTACACAGGAAGACATTCTTACGAGCACTTCATAACATTATAGTCCTGCACCCGTACCCTTGTTAAACAGCCATTACATTCCACTATCGATGACCAGCACAGTGTAGCACACTAATTATCTGACACACTCTGTTCAGGCCCCTTACTTAACCTTGGTGTGTGTGTGTGTGTGTGAAGTAAAAACGAGAGGACTGTTGCAAAATGGAATGCAGCAAAATAATCAGCTATATTGCAGCTATATACAGCTATATACAGCGTGTGTGTGTGTGTGTGTGAGAGTGAGAGTGTGTGTGTGTAGGAGAGTGAGTGAGTAACTGCAGCTCTTTAACCTCCAGACTCTTTATTACAGTGGCTCAGTGGGATGGCAGAGGGGGGGACCACCGAGGGGGCACTTGTGTGTGTGTGTGTGTGTGTGTGTAGTGACCTTGGGTAGGGGTTGTCCAGGGGGAGTCTCAGCAGGGGACGAGGGGGAGCTGAGGTCAAGGGAGACGAGTGGAGATCTGAAGATCTGGACTCCAACACACACACACACACACACACACACACACACACACACACACACACACACACGCTCTGGCTCTGTGCAGACGGGCCCCTGACTCCTGGCTGCCCCCCGAGAGCCTTCAGCACCCCGGCTGAACTCTGGGTGCACCGCACAGATAATAAAGCACAAGTTGGGGATTTAGCAGACGCTTCTATACAAAGTCACTCAGCGAGTCTTGCAGCATTTGGGGGTCGAATCAGGACCGACCACTTAAAGGTGCCATGTGTAATGTCTGTCAAAAAATCAATTCATACTCCACATTCCATAAAAGATGGAGCAGTATACCTCCAGAAAGTGAGTTGGTCTACCCTAGAGTAACAACCGAGACACGTGTATTGCAGTTTGGCTGGCGGTTATGTTGCCCGCATACCGCCTCCCATGGCCGAAACTGGTATTATGACACCTGTCGGGCTGTGGCTAGTAATTTAGCATGCTAATTCAGGTTGATATCTCTGCAGCACTATACCTTGTCATTTTTTTAATGACACCATCGCCCTTATTTCTTCTCATTCTTTTGATGCGTGTAGCTCATTTTTTGGATATTTTTACCTCAATTCTTACACATGGCACCTTTAAAAGGTGACAACACAAATGTGTCCAGTGCCAGTCTGAGTAACTTGACTCAAGCACTAATCATGAGCACTCAACACAAGCGGTCATCATCAGCTAAGGGTACGTTCAGACTAAGCGTCTTTTTCGCAGCTGCCGGCGTCCGTTTTACATTATAATCCTATGGAGTAGACCATGTTTTCAAAAAAGCCCTTGGCTTCTTTTAAAACGCGACCGCAGCCGTCTTTTTCTGCAGCTCAGAAGTTGAGAAATATTCAACTTGTAGCGGAGAAACGCCATACGTCACGCTGTTTATTTTACAGTTGACAAATCACATTTTGTATCCACACGTAACGTTAGTCACTTTGTATATCGCAAAAAGACGCTTCCGGCTGCTTTTGGGAACAAAAACAATGACAGATTTTGTTTTCAAACTGAAAAAGCCGTCTGCACAACTTCTATTGTCAGAATAAGACGCTTAGTCTGAACGTACCCTTATATCGCACAGTAATGCATTCACCAGAACAGTCCTGTAGGTCGTGTTATCACCCGGAGAGAAGAAATACTCTTTTCTGATTGGCTGGCAGGGTGGATTTTAATTCTGTATCAAGAATTATCAAGTATCAGAATCAACTGTAAACAAGCTAACTGTCCATGCTATCACTGTTATAGGGCAAACGAAATTTGTACAACAAGCTGAACTAGTGAGCTTCTTTTTAAACAGAACCTCGTGTTTCCTTTGCTTTGCAGTGGCAACCGGGTGATAAGCGGGATATCGAGGTGCGTCCAGTTATACGGAATTAATGGACTCCGCTGTGCGTCGGGGAGTTTTTTGCCCCTCGTCCTCGTCCATTAATTCCGTATAACAGGACACCTCGGTGGCCGTTATCCCTTACCTAACGCACACTCATGGCCCCAGATATTCCATTTATACTCTACAGTGTTTATCTATAGACTGTTCCAAGAGAGTTCCATTATCAGCATCATAGTTGTTTCCACAAGGCTTCTGTTTTAACCAAAGATCCTTGATTACTACTCCGCTTTAACCCTCTCTGTTTTAACATTCCATATGTTATCTTAATGAAGAGGAAGTAGATTGGGTAGATTAGTAAATTAAATCACATTTACTTACCAGGACATGAACCAGACACACAGTCTCGGAGTCTCTTTAACGCTCCAGAGGCGAACTTAGCTAGGTCCCAATCCCACATAGGGAAGAGGGGAGAACTGACCTGATGAACTCATAGCCAGACGGAAACACACACACATACACACATTCTCTCACACTCTCACACACACACACACACAAACACACTGACACTCGCACACACAGTCTCTCACACTTACACACACCCACAAACACAAATACACACACACACCCACACCCCACTCACTGACACACTCACTGACACACACACCCACAGACACACTCACTGACACACACACCCACAGACACACTCACTGACACACACACAAACACACACACACACACAGACACACACACAGACACACACACACACAGTTAAGATCATCATGCCCCGTGCTACTGTTAAGTAGGCCACAGCTGCATTACTAATAGAAGAGCCTGAAGTACCACTCTGCTGACCCAGGACAGACGGGCACAGACACGGGCATGGAGACGGGCACAGACACGGGCATGGAGACGGGCACAGACACGGGCATGGAGGCGGGCACAGAGACATCAGCATCCTGAATCCAGGGCATAGCACAGGGGGGCGTTTTAGCCTGGCGCACAGTCACGGAGTCATCATTTTTATTTGGAAATGTGTGCACCAAACTAATGACCAAAACAAAGGGCCCAGGGTGGCATTATAGCTTGGCCTAGCACCACATACACATACACACACACACACACACACACACACACACACACACACACACACACACACACAAGTTCCCCCACGGAGGTTCCCCCTCTGCCATTTAAACCACCTCTCTCTCTTCCCTTCTCTAACACTTACTCCTCCTACCACACTTTGACTAGTGCTTATAATGTCTGCACTCTCCTCTAATAACACTTTGACTAGTGCTTATAATGTCTGCACTCTCCTCTAATAACACTTTGACTAGTGCGTATAATGTCTGCACTCTCCTCTAATAACACTTTGACTAGTGCGTATAATGTCTGCACTCTCCTCTAATAACACTTTGACTAGTGCGTATAATGTCTGCATTCTCCTCTAATAACACTTTGACTAGTGCGTATAATGTCTGCACTCTCCTCTAATAACACTTTGACTAGTGCGTATAATGTCTGCACTCTCCTCTAATAACACTTTGACTAGTGCGTATAATGTCTGCACTCTCCTCTAATAACACTTTGACTAGTGCGTATAATGTCTGCACTCTCCTCTAATAACACTTTGACTAGTGCGTATAATGTCTGCACTCTCCTCTAATAACACTTTGACTAGTGCGTATAATGTCTGCACTCTCCTCTAATAACACTTTGACTAGTGCTTATAATGTCTGCACTCTCCTCTAATAACACTTTGACTAGTGCGTATAATGTCTGCACTCTCCTCTAATAACACTTTGACTAGTGCGTATAATGTCTGCACTCTCCTCTAATAACACTTTGACTAGTGCGTATAATGTCTGCACTCTCCTCTAATAACACTTTGACTAGTGCGTATAATGTCTGCACTCTCCTCTAATAACACTTTGACTAGTGCGTATAATGTCTGCACTCTCCTCTAATAACACTTTGACTAGTGCGTATAATGTCTGCACTCTCCTCTAATAACACTTTGACTAGTGCGTATAATGTCTGCACTCTCCTCTAATAACACTTTGACTAGTGCGTATAATGTCTGCACTCTCCTCTAATAACACTTTGACTAGTGCGTATAATGTCTGCACTCTCCTCTAATAACACTTTGACTAGTGCTTATAATGTCTGCATCCTCCTCTAATAACACTTTGACTAGTGCTTATAATGTCTGCATCCTCCTCTAATAACACTTTGCAGACATTATACGCACTAGTCATTCTACTCTAATAACACTTTGACTAGTGCGTATAATGTCTGCATTCTCCTCTAATAACACTTTGACTAGTGCTTATAATGTCTGCATCCTCCTCTAATAACACTTTGACTAGTGCTTATAATGTCTGCATCCTCCTCTAATAACACTTTGACTAGTGCTTATAATGTCTGCACTCTCCTCTAATAACACTTTGACTAGTGCTTATAATGTCTGCACTCTCCTCTAGTACTAGTGTTGACAGATGCAGTATTAATCCCTAAGTTCTCCTCTGCACTGCAGCTTGCATGTTATTCTACTGCTATAAGTGGCTTTGGATAAAATAAAAGTAATACTTTTTACACACACAGTAAACAAACATACACACACACACACACACACACACACACACACACACACACACACAGTCACTTAACATCATCACTCAACATCATTTCCACTGAAAATACGTGTAGTGAACTAATGACCCAAAACAACTGCAACTGTGTTCCCAACGGAGTGCCTGACCACCTGCCCGTCGTCCTCACAGACAGCTCTCCATACTGCCATCCCAGTGACCCATACAGTCAACTAGGACAGCTCTGGTCACTTCTTAAAACATAAATATTCCAGATCCCAGACTAGCAATTATTTACATTCTGAAAGGCCCAGAGCCTCTCGCAGTCTCACGGAGAGGAGAGGAGAGGAGAGGAGAGGAGAGGTAAATGAGAGGAGAGAAGAGAAGAGAGGAGAGGAGAAGAGAGGAGAAGAGAAGAGAGGAGAGAGGGATGAGGAGAGGAGAGGAGAGGAGAGGTAAATGAGAGGAGAGAAGAGAAGAGAGGAGAGGAGAGGAGATGAGAGGAGAGGAGAGGAGAAGAGAGGAGAGAGGGATGAGGAGAGGAGAGGGGAGGAGAGGAGAGGAGAGTAGAGACGAGATGGGGATGAGAGGAGAGGAGAAGAGAGGAGGAGAAGAGAGGAGAGAGGGATGAGGAGAGGAGAGGGGAGGAGAGGAGAAGAGAGGAGAGGAGAGAAGAGGAGAGAAGAGGAGAGGAAAGAAGAGGGGGATGAGGAGAGGAGAGAAGAGAAGGGGATGAGGAGAGGAGAGGGGGATGAGAGGGGGTGAGGTGAGGAGAGGGGAGAGGAGAGGGGGATGAGGTGAGGAGAGGAGAGGGGGATGAGAGGGGGGTGAGGTGAGGAGAGAGGAGAGGAAAGGAGAGGAGAGGGGGATGAGAGGGGGATGAGAGGGGGATGAGGTGAGGAGAGGAGAGGAGAGGAGAAGAGAGGGGGATGAGGAGAGGAGGCTTCCTCCAGCAGACCACGGCGACGCCATTCAGGAAGTGCCTCCCTGCGGCTCATGAAAGGTAGTGGGTCTGGGCCCAAATGCTGGGCCATCTGGCTGGGCTGGGACATGAATATGCATGGCCATGAGAGACAGATGCTATCAGACAGAACTTGATCCCATTGTTGAGATTCCAGTGTAAAGCATTACGACTTTATCCACAAACACACACACACATGGGGGACAGAGAGAGAGAGAGAGAGAGAGAGAGAAAGAGAGCATGTCAAGCTGCTCTTTGATGTCACTTTGAGCTGAATGCAAGGAGAATATCTACTGATTGCAAAACAAACAAACAATCGAAAAACAAACAAACAAACAAAACCACTGTGCTGATCAGCAGGAATGCAGGACAGTGACATGGTGTTGCACTGCAAATATTCCACCCAAGTTCACACTCTGTGTTCGACTCTGTGTGTGTGTGTGTGTGTGTGTGTGTGTGTGTGTGTGTGTGTGTGTGTGTGTGTGTGTGTGTGTGTGTGCGTCCTAACAAGGTGGATTTCTAGGATATCCTAAAATCCTCCTGCTGCTGGCAGTCCCAAAAGTGCTGGCACTGAGGGTGCTATATTTCTGTGTGTGTGTGTGTGTGTGCGTGCATGTGTGTGTGTTATAAGCATGCCTTTGTCTCTCTCTCTCTCTGTGTGTGTGTGGTAATCAGTGACAGCTGTGCGGCGTGATGTCTTCACTAAGGCCTGGCGGGGCGATAAGCGGGTACTTAGCCGGCTCACTGCTCCCTCATGTCTCTCTCTGCACCCCAGGCAATGAGCTGCGAGAGCGGATCACATTGCTATCTGTCATTAAACAGCCACTCACACACACACACGTACGCGCGCACGCACACACGCACACACACACGCACGCACGCACGCACGCACGCACGCACGCACGCACGCACGCACGCACGCACGCACACACAGCACAGTATAGAGTAGTCACACCACTCACATACACACATACGCGCGCGCGCACACACACACACACACACACACACACACACACACACACACACACACACACACACACAGCACAGTATAGAGTAGTCACACCACTTACACACGCGCACGCACACACGCACGCACACACACACACAGCAAAGTAGTGTTGAGCAGCACCAAGACCTGATATAACCTGCTGATCTGCTATAAAACAGCTGTTTCTCCACATCATCACATAGCGTAGCGCGGTGACACACACACACACACACACACGGGGTAATGAGGCTGAACAGGGAAGACAGAGGGGAGGCTGTGGAGGTCTGGGGTCCATATCTCACCCCATCACACTTTTACAGCCTGGCACACTAATCAGTTAACAACGCAGTGATTTACTGACCTAAAGCACACGCATGCGCACACACACACACACACGCACGCACGCACACACACACATACACACACGCACTCTCACACACAAATATTTAGAAACACACAAACACACTCCTAGTCCTAGAAACCACTCACAGCACAGTCATTAGTATCTGTCTGGGGAACAGAAATATCTCAAGGTTCACAGAGACCATAAAAACACACACACACACACACACACACACACACACACACACACACACACACACACACACACCCCACCATAGACTGTGGTGTGTCCAGTGACTGACACAACCCTGCAGTAGCCTCAGGCTGCTCTACAGCCTCATACGATTTCATTTAGAGTTTCCCAACACCCGGTTTGGACAGGGAGTGTGTGATCTGATGAGTGCGCCTTGTGTGTACAAGACTGGGGGACAACTGCTGCTGGCAAACAGGACAGCAGGCAAGCCAATGCCAGGTGCCTCTGCACAGGTGTGTGTGTGTGTGTGTGTGTGTGTGTGTGTGTGTGTGTGTGTGTGTGTGTGTGTGTGTGTTTGTGCCAGGTAAGTAAGCACATTTGCATCACAGCATGCCCAGGCACCACGTGGTGGGGGTATATATAGCCTGGGCAAGCCTAGATACCCACCGCTCATGCCCACTGCCCTGTCCTCTGTGCCCGCATAAACTAGTGTGTGTGCCCCCCCCCCACCCCCCCCCCCCCCCCCCCCCCCGTGTGTGTGTGTGTGTGTGTGTGTGTGTGTGTGTGTGCGCCCGCGTGCGTGTGTCACTCACAGTGTGAGGGCGAATCTCCTCTGTGACCCCATAAACTAGTGTGTATGTGTGTGTATGTGTGTGTGTGTGTGTGTGTGTGTGTGTGTGTGTGTGTGTGTCTGGATGCTACCACTACCTCCTACAGTGTGGGGGCGGATGTCCTATGTGACCCCACAAACTAGTGCGACGCACGACTGCGGTATTGTGCATACAGGACAGGTACGAGTTGCCTTACACTGCAGACGTACATCCAGACTTCACACTCTGTGTGTGTGTGTGTGTGTACCTTGGCCAATGTGTCCTCAACCTGGGTGAAACCAGGGTGACCACTGCTGCCACAGTCTCAGCACTTCAGCTCTGTATGTGTGTGTGTGTGTGTGTCTATGTATGCCACTAACATCTACAACCCTGGCCAATGTGTCCTCCTGAACAAGGGTGAATCGTGACCACTGCAGCCACAGTGGCAGCACTCAAGTGTGTGTGTGTGTGTGTGTGTGTGTGTGTGTGTGTGTGTGTTTCCTAGGCCCAGTCACAGCAGCGGCGTGCTGCCCTCACCCTGCCTGCCGCTCTCTACGGATATCTTAACCCTTAGAACCCTAAGCTGTTTTTAGGGCATTTTCACTACCTTTATTCAGAAGGATTTATTCTGGTCATTGTAAGTGCCACACACATATTGTTTTTTTCAGCGGAGTCTAGGCTATCCAGATCTGCCATCATTTCATGTATTAGTACTAGCATTGATTTTATTTTGATTTTTAAAGAATTAAAATCTAAAAAGCATATTATAAAAATTCTTATATTTCGACATGTATCTCTACATGCATTTCATTTACCTTTCTGCGCTCTATATCTGTGACACGAACTGATCTGACCTGACTTGACCCGAGGTTGCGTGTTAGCCTGCGTGCCTATGGTGTATCCACTTATAATGATTCTCAACTTTTTACTGCATTGCCATGAACAAAGTAAAGGCAAAAAAGATGTTTCTTTGTTGAACAAATTGGGATGCAATGTGAGCCTTGAATTGGATGCCATGCAGGAATTTGCTAGGATCTCAAAACCGGATTATGAACATGCTTTGCCATAGAGAAACACACGATAGCTTTGGATTATAAACATGCTTTGCCACAAGAACAGACAAAAACGTGGGGTAAGTCCAGCTATATGAAGTTATTATTTTGCTGTCACTCCGTCTGTTTTATAACCCAGAAGGATGTACTTGGTATCAAATGATAGCTCTGAGTCTCCTCTTTCATCTGACATGCGTGGCATATCCGATCACGGGTCCGCGAGTAATTCAAACGAGAGTAATGGGTGTGCAGTGTTGGTTTGTGTACATAACGTTATTATTTTGCAGTCACTTCGTCTGTTTTTATAAGCCAGAAGGATCGATAAACATGGTACCAATGGATAGCCCTGTGTCCCCTCTTTCATCTGATATGCGTGCCATATCGATGCGATCACGGGTTCGCGAATAATTCAAACAAGAGTAATGGGTGCGCATGTGTAAATATAACTGTAAATATGATGCAATTTCATTTAATTTCATGATTTTTTTTTTATTTTCATACTTGATCGTACAGACAAGTGTGTAGTCTCTTTGGAAAGCCCCACTTCTGCTCTGTCATGCAATAAAGGTTTCATCTCGCTGCGATGAACAGTTCCGGAGCAATGTAACAGAGAAGAAAGGGTGTGTTTTTTGACGCACTTTGCGTCAATCGGGTTCTAAGGGTTAAGCAAGAGCATCCAGCAACCACAGCGGCCACACTCTCCCAGGACGCTTATTCGCTGAGCACAAGACTTCGACCAAACCCTGTCACTGCCCCATGGAAACCAAACCCTCTCACTGCCCCATATAAACCAAACCCTCTCACTGCCCCATATAAACCAAATAAACCAAACCGTCTCACTGCCCAATGGAAACCAAACCGTCTCACTGCCCCATATAAACCAAACCCTCTCACTGCCCCATATAAACCAAATAAACCAAACCGTCTCACTGCCCCATATAAACCAAACCCTCTCACTGCCCCATGGAAACCAAACCCTCTCACTGCCCCATATAAACCAAATAAACCAAACCGTCTCACTGGCCCATATAAACCAAACTGTCTCACTGCCCCATGGAAACCAAACCCTCTCACCGCCCCATATAAACCAAACCGTCTCACTGCCCCCATATAAACCAAACCCTTTCACTGCAGGTCTGCATTTGCCATCAGCACAGAGCTCCCTGTGAGGCTAATATGGCCCTATTGGCTCCTTACTTTAACAGTGGGACACAGCAGCCCCAAACTGGGTCTTTGGGTGCCAGTTAAAAAGACTTTGATGATAAAAGGAAATTAAAAACACACTCTCCTGCCTAATGTGTGTGTTATAAAAGGAAATTAAAAACACACTCTCCTGCCTAATGTGTGTGTGATTGCCTCATGGTGGGCGTTCTGGCGCATAATGGCTGCCGTGCAAAACCCATGTGGGAGCTACACATTGGTGGTGGTTAGTGGTGGAAGGTTCCCCCTTCACTCTGGGTGTCTTGAAAAGTGCTACATAAATGAAATGAGTTGCAGTTGTTGCTGTAATTTACTAGTATTGTTTAAAAAAAAAGAACACATTTGTTCTTCGTTCTAGCGACAGTTTTGGATTCTTCAAAAAACCTATCCTAACTTATCTGCTAAACATTTGCATAAACATAAAGATAAGCATAAACAATCTCAGCTCTAAGCTGTGTTCAGGATCTTTAGACTGTGTGTGTCATAATGCACCAATTTGTTTGAATAGCATTGCTCTACCAATGCTACTTTATCCAGCAGCATGATTTTCAGACCGTATACAGGCTATGCTCTCTCACACCGCTTTACCGTAGTGCCATATCCTACCGCCCATATGCCATACCATACCACCCATTATACTGCACAGAGCCATATCATACCATTATATCATCATACAGTTGTAATGGGAATGATTTAATAATTGGGATGATTAAATAATTGGCGTTGGCAATTTGACTGGAATTTTAATTAGTGAAGAGAGTGGAGATGGGTGAGCAGGATTCCGTGGAGTCCAGCAGACGAATCAGACGAGTGTGAGATTAAGAGAGAAGTCGCTGGTGAGACTGATGAAATGAGAATTGTGTTGTGAAAATGAGATGTGGAATTGAGTGAGCGCAGCAACAACCTGTGTGGATACTGGGGAGGCCAGACAGGTAGAATATGTGATGGACTTATTACAGCTGGTACACTGGCTCTCTAACGTGTGTGTGTGTGTGTGTGTGTGTGTGTGTGCATATTAGGGAGGCCAGCCAGGTAGAATATGTGATGGACTTATTACAGCTGGTACACTGGCTCTCTAACGTGTGTGTGTGTGTGTGTGTGTGTGTGTGTGTGTGTGTGTGTGTGTGTGTGTGTGTGTGTGTGTGTGTGTGTGTGCATATTAGGGAGGCCAGACAGGTAGAATATGTGATGGACTTATTACAGCTGGTACACTGGCTCTCTAACACACAGCAGAGAGGAGAAAGGAGAGGATAGTGGGTTGGCGTGGCTTGTGTGTGTGTGTGTGTGTGTGTGTGTACACTGGCTCTCCAATAAACAGCTATTTTGCCGTGTGTGTGTGTGTGTTATCAGGGCTCCAGACTAACTTGTTGCATTGGTTGCACTGGTGCGTCTAACTTTTTTATTTAGGTGCACCAGCACAAAATTTAGGTGCACCCAAATTTTTCATCGCGACACCTTTAACGTCACAATTTCAAGGTCCCCTT
>NC_055964.1:31564730-31577048 GCF_018492685.1 Alosa sapidissima | reverse complement strand
GAGTGTTAGTGTGTATGGAGGGTGGGTGAGTGTGTTAGTGTGTATGGAGGGGGGGGGGGGGGTGTGTTAGTGTGTGTGGAGGGGGGGATGGGGGTGAGTGTGTTAGTGTGTATGGGGGGGGGTGAGTGTGTTAGTGTGTGTATGGTAAGGGGGGGGGGGGGGTGTTAGTGTGTGTGAAGGGGGGATGGGGGTGAGTGTGTTAGTGTGTATGGGGGGGGGTGAGTGTGTTAGTGTGTATGGTGAGGGGGGGTGAGTGTGTTAGTGTGTGTATGGTAAGGGGGGGGGTGTTAGTGTGTGTGAAGGGGGGGATGGGGGTGAGTGTGTTAGTGTGTATGGGGGGGGTGAGTGTGTTAGTGTGTGTGGAGGGGGGGATGGGGGTGTGTTAGTGTGTGTGGAGGGGGGGATGGGGGTGAGTGTGTTAGTGTGTATGGGGGGGGTGAGTGTGTTAGTGTGTGTATGGTAAGGGGGGGGGGGTGTTAGTGTGTGTGAAGGGGGGGATGGGGGTGAGTGTGTTAGTGTGTATGGGGGGGGGTGAGTGTGTTAGTGTGTATGGGGGGGGTGAGTGTGTTAGTGTGTGTGGAGGGGGGGGGGGGGGTGTGTTAGTGTGTGTGGAGGGGGGGATGGGGGTGAGTGTGTAGTGTGTATGGGGGGGGTGAGTGTAGTTAGTGTGTATGGAGGGGGGGTGAGTGTGTTAGTGTGTATGGTGAGGGGGGGGTGAGTGTGTTAGTGTGTGTATGGTAAGGGGGGGGGGGGGGGGGGGGTGTTAGTGTGTGTGAAGGGGGGGGTGAGTGTGTTAGAGTGTGTATGGTAAGGGGGGGGGGGGGGTGTTAGTGTGTGTGAAGGGGGGCTCAATGAGTGTGTGTGTGGCTGTGGAGAAGAAAAGGTGGCAAAACGGATTGTCAGGATGGGGAAGGACGAAAGACTACTAGTCTACAGCAGGTAAGGTAAAGAGTGGAGTGTGTGTGTGTGTGTGTGTGTGTGTGTGTGTGTGTGTGTGCGTGTGGTTTTGTGTGGCTGATGAGGAGCTGCATGCCATCTGTGATCCCCAGACAGAAGAGGCCCAGGTCCTCACGGTAAGCCCCCCCCCCCCCCCCCCAACACACACACCTACAACTACCCCTACACACACACAAATACAAACACAAACACACACACTCAGCGACACACACACACTTTGTGCCCAGTGCTGCGTCTGTATGCTTGTGCATGCGTCCAGATGGGTGTGGAATCAAAGCTCGGCTGGTTCGGAGAGCCTGAGATGCCCCATAATGACCCGGTCTTCTCCATACATCTACTCCAGGAATAACAGTCAGCGACACACACACACACACACACACACACTCACTCTCCATGTCTCTCACACAGACAGACGCTCACTTTCCCAGTCACACACACTCACTCTCCCCGCCACACACACACAGACAAATGAATTCACCCTGTTACCCACACAATCCCTGTCACTCATGCTCTCACTCACGCACGTGCGCACGCACATGCGCACGCACATGCGCACGCACACACACACACACACACACACACACACACACTCTCTCTCTCTCTCTCTCCCTTTAATCCATTTCAGAGTTTTTAAAATAGGAGCACAGCTGGGGTTCAGAATAAGACCGGTGAGTGGTTGACTGCTGGCCGGTATATGGAGGCACACACACACACACACACACTCACACACACTCACACACACACACACACTCACACTCACAGAGCGAAGCGGTGAGTGGCAAGGCGTGCTGACCACTGACCGGTATATGGAAGAACACATAGGAGCTTTTCTGTGCTCGGGTCAGCTCTCTGAGCTGAGTGTTCCGTGTGTGTGTGTGTGTGTGTGTGTGTGTGTGTGTGAGAGTGTTCCCTGTATGGGAGACAGGTCTGAACAATAACAGAGACGCTCTGTACAGCTCTTTTGTGCTTCTCTACTGCACCGTATGACGGAAGCGGGTCACTCCACAAAAACACACGTCTGCAATCGGCCTGCAACCCCAAGATTGAAAAACAGCGAGTGAACTGCCCCCCCCCCCCCCCCACACACACACACACACCTCTCCAAATAACAAACCAAACAAAAAAAAAAGAAGAAAAGAACAAAAAATACTTTTGATTACACCAGCGATGGGATTACACAGAATTGCAGCACAGCGGAGAGACAGGCTACTTGAATTTCCATCATTCAGCAAGACATCCTGCCGGCCCCGTCCACATCTCGGCTCGTTCCTGGAAGGGAGAGGGTTGAACGCTGCCGGAAGCGTCCCTCCGCAGGCCCAACTGACCGGCCGGCAGGATTCGCTCTTTCTGCGGACTAATGCACTGCATAGCAACAGCAGAAATGCTTCTAGACAAATGCTACTGCCAAATGAGGCTTTGATTGCACACACACACACACACACACACACACACACACACACACACACACACACACACACAAACCATCAGCACAGGCTAACATGTTCAATAACTGCAGGACGTGGACGCGGACATGGACACACACACGCACACGCACACGCACACACACACACACAGTGCACCATCAACAAAAGCTACCAGGTTCAACAACAGCAGGATGACTAATGGTGAGCGAGTGGAAGACATGGCCGCTCTGTTGGTCTAATCCTCACTTAATGGTGGATGGGGCAGTTATCTGGGCTTCTCTGGGCATCTCTCATAAACCCATTCACTCAGGGACACAGCAGGCAGATTGCATACACAAATGAACACACATATCAGGTTACTGCTGAAGGATGTAGGCTATTTGCAGGACCCAGGTAGATGTCATACAAATGAACACACATATCAGTTTACTGGTGAAGGATGTAGGCTATTGAATCTACTAGATACTTCCTTGTATCTTTCCTAGTACTAGATACTCCCAGTATCCTTCCTAATATCTTTCCTAGTACTAGATACTTCCTAGTATCCTTCCTAGTATATACTGATACTATATGTACTTTTTAGTATCTACTAATACTATCTAGTTCAAATGAGTATGACTGTAAACGTGTCAAGAGTGAGTCGGACTGTTTAACTTACACAGATAAACACACATTCTTAAGCACACACATTGCCAAATTAAAATATTTCATTTGAAAAACATTACCTTAATTATTTTAAATAGGTTCAATGGCAAATTCCAAGATCACAAAAAGAACATCTCAAAGCTTGCTGTACCAGACCAGCAATATCCCCGGCAACCATACATAACCATACAGAAACATAATTTCTATATTAGTCTGGATTTAAGCACACCCTTGGTGCAGCCCTGTTCCTGTGTGGGTTCTGGTGTCCATGACCTTCTATTATTGATCTGCTTGCCACTATAGCATGGTGGAACGGAAAACCAAGGCCACGTCCCCTGTGAGAAGGAGAATGATGTGACACATGTTCCTCCCTGAAGTTTATTGGCGTGTTCATTACATTAGAGTGCCATGCGAGGCAGGAAGCTGGCTTCCTGGGCACTCGCTGGACAGGAAGCTGACTTCCTGAGCGCTCGCTGGACGAGGACTGGTCGTACCCACATCTCGTGTGTTGGTCTTCCGCAATGGGAGGAAAGCCAGCAGGGAGACACATAAATGCGCTCGTTTCAGGAACAGGCCGCTGGCAGTAGGGGTGCACACAGCCCGGGCTATTTACGCAATACTGTCCTGCACCCCAACTCACACAACTAACTGGGCTATTTACGCAATACTGTCCCCCATTACACCTCACACAGCTAACTGGGCTATTTACGCATTACTGTCCTGCACCCCATTCCCTTACCTGTTATATGTGTCTGCTCAGTTGTGAACTTGTCATAATACACACACACACTGATGTGTTTGTCTCTTACACAGCTAACTGCGCTATTTACACATTATTGTATTCAGTCCTGCATCTCATTTTCTTATCAAGTGCTTGTCTCTTACAGCAAGAGGCCATTATGAAGGTGATCCTGTGGATCCTGATGTGCTCCTCTGGGGGCATGTTCATAAGCCCCCATGTTCATAAGCCCCCATGTTCATGCCCCCAGAGTGTAGCGCTGTCGCTGCCTGGTTGCTTTAGCTGTTGGCTGCAGCAACTCAAGCTCGGTAAAACTGATTGTTTTGGGGTGTTTTCGTACCGACAGTACTCTAAACAAAGCTTCTAAATTCTGACTTCAGTTCTAATTTTTGGATCTGCTCATTTCTTTGACTAAGCGTAACTGTCCCTCAGCTCTACAAGTGTAATAGTCCCTCAGCGCTACAAGTATAATAGTCACTCAGCACTACAAGTATAATAGTCACTCAGCTCTACAAGTGTAATAGTCCCTCAGCGCTACAAGTGTAATAGTCACTCAGCTCTACAAGTATAATAGTCCCTCAGCGCTACAAGTATAATAGTCACTCAGCACTACAAGTGCAATATTCACTCAGCTCTACAAGTATAATAGTCACTCAGCTCTACAAGTATAATAGTCACTCAGCTCTACAAGTATAATAGTCACTCAACTCTACAAGTATAATAGTCACTCAGCTCTACAAGTATAATACAGTAGTCACTCAGCACTACAAGGTGGAGTCATAGGTCTGCATGACCTAAGAAGAGGTTGAGAGGCCTAATAACTCACAAGTCACTAAGACCAACTCCCAAACAAACAGGAAAGAATAGTCAGGGCTCCAGAGTGCGACCAAAAATGTTAAGGGTGCGACTAAAATTTTTCCTGGGTCGCACTGGTGCACCTAATGTCATAAGGTTGAGCGCCTAGACTTTACTCGCATCTGCTGTCTTTCCACGAACTAAGCGGTTGTTCTACTTTGACTAGTGGTGCATGGTGCACCAATACTGCAAAAGTATTGCAATACCCTGAAATTAGAAACCTCACAATACCTAATTGTATTAGTATCGATATAGCCTACGTTTAAGAATGACAGTCGTGCGCTTCCCGTAGCCTGTGTCTTTTCTCCTCACACGCACACAGCTGTCGTGATCCGAGCGAGTAGCGATGTTGACCTGCACCTCTCGAGTTTGTGTTGCCTAGGCTATGGAATTTAGTTAATTTAGGCCTACTGTTGAGTTTTCCGAAATAATCTACACAACCTATTGGCAAACGTTTACATCTTGAGAGAGTTCCTTCTAGGTAACTGTTAGCTCACGACACGTGTCATGTCTATCATTAATGTAGTGATGATTTCAACAAAATCATAGAAATTAACGTTGCAAGACACTTATCTCTTCTATGATCCCATAAATATTTTCTTTGACTTGTTAGTTTTTTGAACATTTATTTGATCAAATGACATAGAAAACATAATGAATTGCATCCATATATGCTTGGATGATGCGCCTATTTCCCTCTAGCCTAAAACCATGAGAGTGAAAGCTACTTTGACGTTCCTCTTAAAGTGACAGGCACTCAATTAGACCTACACACCACCACTGTAATAACATTGACACTGATGTGAATGATCACAGTATTCAATATTACTGATGTCGTCAAGGTGGTGGAGGCTCCAAATCAAATCAATACTGTCATTCCTGGTCCATGCTCTGACAACAGCTCAGACACGGAATGTATATGGAGAGCAATAAAAAGAGGACCTTGAAATTGTGACGTTAAAGCAACACCAAAGAACTTTCCCTCTGTCGCACGCACGCTATTTGTTTATCCAGCACCGGCTTTACAAATAACAATGTCCACAGACAAGGTAGAATATGTTGCATGATTTATGGAAGTACGATGTATTGCGACATCAAACGCAAGTCAAATTTGTAGTTTCTTATGTCTCATTCCATCGAACTACAGATCCGCTACTAGTGCGGTTATAGCCGATAGAGGGCTGCGAAGCGATTGCAGAAGTGCCGTTCACCCTGTTACAAGTTGATGAACCACTGAAACGATTTTGGAAACATTATTTTAAGGTACAAAACAGTCTTTGGTGTTGCTTTAAAGGTGTCGCGATGAAAAATTTGGGTGCACCTAAATTTTGTGCTGGTGCACCTAAATAAAAAAAGTTAGGCGCACCAGTGCAACCAATGTAACAAGTTAGTCTGGAGCCCTGATAGTTTCAATCATTACACATGTATAACAATGTTTTGAATGCTGATGCAAAATTAGTCTGAAGTCTGAAGTCTGAAGGACACAACTGGCCAACCAAAAGAACCCATTCATTGCAGAAACTGAATGGAATACTTCAGTATTAGTTGTTATGCAAATAAACTAGCTCCTTCTACAAAACTGGGCTTATGTGAAGAAGACTCTGTCTTCGGACAGCATATTCCATCATTGTGTGTGTGTATGTGTGTGTGTGTGTGTGTGTGTGTGTGTGTGTGTTTATGTATGCATGCATGTACATGTATTTATTTATTTATGTATGATTCTTTGTGACAGGCTAAGATGTGCATACCTACTCACCAGACCTGTCACTCATCAACCAATCACCGAGGCCATTACAAGCACGTTTGTGAATAAGACTTGAGTAATAAGCCACAGTAATACACTTTCAGTAAGAAACTTGGTGTGACAAATATAAAATGCTTTGTGAATACCCCTAATTGGCTTGAAAAGTGCCACTGCAGTTATATGAGCCAAAATAGGGTGCATTGAATGGCCAGTGGCTCACTATTATTTTCTTTATGATCATGAGAAGTAATTGCTACGCAGCTGAGCGTTATTGATGAGTGTGTCTGTATGCGAGCCATATCACGTTTAACACATTGACCAAAACAAACAATTACTGTTTATCTCAATAACAGGTACACCGTGACTGACCTTGTTGGACCATTTGTAGGCCTGAAGGAGCTGACTGTAGAGAGGAGTTTTGTCCTGTACAGGGTCCAAGCTGAGCAATCCACTGTTGTGTAAGGGATGGCTCTCTGATGGTCTGCCAACCAGATTGCTGAGACGCTCCAACTCACTGCAAAAGCAGGACACATCTTTGGTTACTCGGGTCTCCCGAGAAGCCTCGGCAAACTGCTCTTGTTGGACGTAGTTGGATCTCTCGGGACTTCTCTTAAAATAATGAACAGGCTATACTCACCATCTTACTAAGAAGGTGGCTAGCAGTGGTACTATAACTCCGACAGTACAACAAGTTTTTCTAGCACAATGAAACATTTATCTGTGTCTGCACGCCTTGGCTCAAGGTGCTACCTTGCTGCAGTCGAAGGAAAACATCCTTTTGCGATCAATGACAAAAGTATGGTAGTGGAGAATGCACGTTACGCGACGTCGAATTCTTCTGCCACTTACTGTACATTACATTACATTACATTACATTACATTTGGCTGACGCTTTTTAACCAAAGCGACTAACAACATGGTAAACAGTAAGTTTTTAGAACAATTCTCACAATTTTAGGACAGTTTAAAAAAAAAACATTAGAGTACAGTAAGAATAAGTGCGTCGGTGAGTGCTGTTTTTAACAGTTACTTGTCAGTTTAAAACGGCTGGTGAGTGCTAGGATCAGTAAGACTTGTTGTAAGTGTTGCTATGAGAGTAGATGTTCTCTAAAGAGCTGGGTCTTCAGGAGTTTTTTGAAAGTGGAAAAGGATGTCCCTGCCCTTGTAGGAACTGGCAGTGTGTTCCACCAACGAGGAACAACAGATGAGAAAAGTTTGGCTTCACAACACAACACAAACAGTTTTTTGTGGCTTCACAAAAAACTGTAGCTTCATCTCTCTCTCTCTCCCTCTCTCTCTCTCTCTCTCACACACACACACACACACACACACACACACACACACACACACACACACACACACACACACACAATACTGAGCTGTCAAAATCAAAACACCCAAGTACTCTGATCATCGTTAAATTGCCTGAAAGTAGACCATGTATTCGGACATTTAAATTCTATTATTCCTCTGCATTCCTCTAACTCGGGGTTTTAAGAAAACGGTGTAATCTGAAAAATGTGTAATGTGCGAGGGTGAAAGACTGTACAAGACTAACGTTATGTTAGGTTCTGAGTAGGGTTTGGTCGGAGTGGTGGAGTCGACTACAATTCATTAAACATGGGCACAAAGTCATAACATTGTCGTCCATAGTAATACCTATTACCAGATAATGTAGGCTAATATTTGGCGTCACTTACTTCAAGTCACGATTGACTGATTGCAAATTATCTTGAAATTCGGTGATGAATATCTTTTCTCTTCCTTCCAGGGTCTCCTTGTTTTTCATTCCATCCTTCAGTGAGTCGAAAACTCTTGTTACACTTGACCGGAGTGCTTGAATGGCATTGATTGCTTGTGAAAAAGCTTCTAAATTTACTCCAACATTCATACCGTCCGCCATTTTTCCTCGAGAATCCACTAGAGTGGCGCATAAACCAACGTCATTTTATACGCAGAGGATTCTGGGAAATGTAGTTATATTGAATCCCATACTGAACTCGCGTAAGCTACCTGGAGTTGAGGAGGATAATAGCCCGCCCCATAACTTCTTGAAATAATAAATGTTCTAGTATTGTTAGAATATTGTGTTATTTAAAATATATGTCTATATATATATAAAAAATTATTTCTATAATATCACTTATCACAATAAATACACAACACCACCAAATCCCCTGAGATGCCATTATATGCCAGTCATTTGTTCCTTAAAATAGCTCACTTTTCAAGAGCCTTGTAGGACTAAGCCGAAAAGTGATGACCTAGTTTGAAACCCATGCTATTCTTGGAAACTGGCATTAAAGGTATTACTAATTAGTGTGTGTGTGTGTGGGGGGGGGGGGGTTTGGGGTACTCCCTCGTTATCGCTCGTTAAAATATATATATTTTAATAATTTTAAATCAATTTCCATCGTGGCCTATAGGCTACATTTTAAGGAAAATCCGAAACGTAACGAAATATTAGGTCTATTTTAAACTGGCCAGTCAAAAACAACTGCATTCTGTATCCTAGCCTGTCCATGGCAAGGTATCATGGACAGGTCTATCTTTATAAATCCGCCCCTTATCTTAAATCTGACTGCGAGGTTTGTGCGCTCGCTGCTCCTTTAAGCGTTGGGAGGGAGGGGGTGTGATCTGCCGGTGGGATGCTTCTCTTTCAGGGCGGCAGATGAAGTTCTACTCCCGCTACTCCTGTACTTCACCACTGCTGATCTGCGCAGATAAGACATGAGTACATCCTGATTTTTATCTCCTCTGACTTCAGAAAAAGAAGCTGATCGCTGGTAGGCAAACGAGTTTGTAAAAGTGAGCGGGGCAGGTAGAGAGATAGGCTAGACAGATAGGCATAGATAAAAAAAAACAGGGACGAGATAGAGAGATAGAGAGATAGATAGATAGGGACCGTTCGGTGGGAGAGAGGCAGATGGAGAGAGAGAGGGGTGGGATCTTCTATGGAGCGTTTCCTGTCCTTGAGAGCCCAGGACAGCACCGATCGTAAAAAAGTGGAGGCGCGTGCGGGAGGGTCAGCGTCACTCTGAAAAGTGGAAGAAGTCACTTCTATTATTTTGGGGAAGAGATGGTTTATTGCAGACAAAGGCGGATCTAGGGCACCTTCCCAGTTGTACGGATCAGCCCCGATAACAGAGGGGGAAGCGCATTCCCGTTTAATCCTCTTACGGAAGAGAATACCGTTCGTTTTATTTCAGTCCGTATATGAAGTGGAACTCTACTATTTGGCAGGCTATAGAGGACTTTATCGAAATGATGCACATCTGCAAACGTAACCTCAACTGCCCTGCAGATCACGGGTAAGTGTCGTCTACCTTGAAACATTACTCAGATTATTATGATGGGAAATAAATTATGAATTTATTTGATTGAACACATGTTAGGCCTTTGGTGTCTATATAGTTTTCATTTTAAGTATAGAAAGCCGTTAGAAAACTTTTAAACTGTGTTGATATTTGACAATTGCATTGAAATATTACAATAATCGAAATATTAACAATTTACTTTCATAACAAGTTCCTTAGAAGTTGTTTGCACGCAACTTGTGTTGTCCAGGGAGTTGGTTTTACAGCGCCGCCTCCGAAAAAATAATTCATGTGAATTTGTGTAAATGAAACGACTTTTGTAGTCTTGTCATCTTATCAAAGATGTTTCAAACGCCATTTCCGCGCAAGCATAACTATTTTTGACGCATCACAAGTGTAGCCTATTTAGTATTCTTCCATGCTAAAATAAATATTATGAAGTGCTTTCATTAATGCATGAATACAATTTAGTCTACTGATGGTTAACACTGTTTTTGTTTATGTTTGTTTTCTATTTCTAATAAAAAGGCAGAGATGAAGACGCTCCATCGTCCCTCCCCAAAGTGGTATGACACCCGGCTACCAGACACCTGCGTCAGGCCCGAGACCCCCCATGTCTTCAGCCTCCCCCGGCCATCTTCGGATGAGAGGATATGATTGCTTTCCCAGAAGGGCTGGAGCCGAATGATTGTGCGAGTCCAGAGAGAAATGCATATTTGCCATTCGCAGTTTCCGCTAAAAATTTAAGCACAACAACCTAATTGACAACGAACAATTCTAAAACTAAAGCATAATACTTCATAAACTATTTTTTATATAAAACAAAAGTTGTATTGTATAAGTGTCCACCCCGTATAAACTATAACGCGTAAGGTTCAGGGATCTGCTTGTTGGGAAAACATTTTTTTTTTTTATCAGAATGGAAACATCGTTTTTTTCCAGCCTAAATAAACATTGGATTTCATGCTGATAGAGTCCGCGAGGGACACGACAGTGGCACCGCTAGCCTTTCACCGGACTCTCGGACTTGGACCATGCCTATGGTCGATTCCTGTGCCATGCTCCCGCAGTTGCTGTTGCTCTTGCGCTGCCTCTCTCTGACTGTTGCCCAGTACACCTCTGGCGCCCCGTACAGCAGCTGCAAGTCGCTGGTTAGTACGGACGACGGGCAGACATGGGAGTACTACGCTTGCCAACCCAGACCCATGGCCATGAAGCAGTTCATGCAGATCAAAGTAGACCCGGAGAACATCACTTGCGGAGCCCCACCCGAAAGGTTCTGCACGCTGGTGAGTTGATTTGTTCCGGCTGTCTGACGTTAGGAGACAAATTGTGTGTGTGTGTGTGTGTGTGTGTGTGTGTGTGCCATTGGAGACAGTTTAAATGCATTTCCACATCTCAAAAACCCTAAGGCTTACAGCATTAGAAAACAAAAGCAGTAACTTATGAAAGGTCTCAATTCAACATTTTGCTATGTAGCTATAATGCCTAATATAGCAAGGCAACATACAGGCCTGATTGTATTGTCTATGTATAGGCCTACACATTATCATACTTAAACATGTAAAAAATATTCAAAACAAATTTTAAAAATCACTAGACTTGTTCAACCAGCATTAAACTGTTTGTTTAGAATTGACTTCCCAGAATGACAGACAGGCATAGATTTTCCTTTGGAGTAGAATGGCCGTTAAGGGAGATGGATTTGTTTTTTTAGGGCCAATAACGTCTTCTAGCACTGCACCACTGCAAAGCCCTTCTCAAATGGAAAGTTAGCAAGTCAATGAGCTGAATCAATGAATCAATGCGTGCTAAGATGTCCGTCAGCATCCTGTGTGTGCGAGCGAGCGAGTGAGTGAGTGAGCAGAGTGAGGTCCAGAGGACGGCCCTCCCAGCCCTAGACTGTGTCCATGTGGTGATTCAGGTTAAGCGGCCGGCTCAGTGGAACTGCCTAGCCGAGTCGTTCCAGTTCACAGCTGGTGCTAAGCTCGGTTCACCGTACACTCCACATGACGCACACCACCCCCCTTACTGGGACAAACGCACACACACACACACACACACACACACACACAAATCTCAGGGGCCCTTCTAACAGTGCTATTCATCTCAAAGTGAGTGAATGTTTGTGTGTGTGTGTTGTGTGTGTGTGTGTGTGTGTTGTTTGATCAGTGGTCTCTGCGGCCTGGCTTCTCTCTCTCTCTCTCTCCTTCTCTCTCTCTCACTCACTCTCACTCTCTCTCTATCTCTGTCCCTCTCTCTCTCTCTCTTTCTCTCTCTCTCTCTCTGGTTTTGAGCGTATGAGGGAAGAGAATTGGCGGTAGGTAGGTCGGGTTGGGTAATCTCTCCATCACAGGAACTGATGAGTCGTTGTGGCGGGCAGGAAGCCACGGGCCTGATTGTAAAATAATCGGATGTCTGCTTTGTCCAGCTGCTCTGATGCTGCACGTATGGACAGGGACAGACACTGTTAAGTCATCCACATAAAGCGGCACTAGCTAAAAGCGCGGACTGTGCAGGCGGGCGGGAGGGTGGATTAGGACCGCGCTGCAGACAGTGCCGGTTAACTCTCTCTCTCTCTCTCTCTCTCTGAAGCGGGTTTGGGCCTCATCTGGGCCGGATCGGCGCCAGAATCGG
>NC_055964.1:31554730-31557230 GCF_018492685.1 Alosa sapidissima | reverse complement strand
ACAACCTCCTGCTGAACGTCAGCAAGACCAAAGAGATTGTTGTTGACTTCCGGAGAGGTCACACCCAACACCTGCCACTGACCATCGACGGTGCTGTGGTGGAGAGAGCGAGCAGCACCAAATTCCTGGGGGTGCACATCAGCGAAGACCTCTCCTGGACCACCAACACTGCATCACTGGCGAAGAGAGCTCAGCGCCGCCTGTACTTCCTGCGGAAACTCAGGCGAGCAAGTGCTCCACCAGCCATCATGACCACATTCTACCGAGGCACCATTGAGAGCATCCTCTCCAGCTGTATCGCTGTGTGGGGCGGAAGCTGCACTGAATACAACAGGAAAGCCCTGCAGCGCATAGTGAACACAGCTGGAAGGATTATTGGTGCTTCACTCCCCTCCCTGAAGGACATTTACACCACCCACCTCACCCGCAAGGCGACCAAAATTGTGAGTGATGCAAGTCACCCCGCTCACAATCTGTTCGATCTACTGCCCTCTGGGAAGAGGTACAGAAGCCTGCGCTCCCGCACTACCAGACTCACCAACAGCTTCATACACCAAGCTGTAAGGATGCTGAACTCTCTCCCTCCTCTCCCCCCTCCACCCTCAGCTACATAACATCCTGGACATTGGACCCACAATGGCCGCGTGCACTACTCCACTTGCACACTTGCACACTTGTACACTTTACAACTTGTTGTTGTCCTGAAAACACAACACATCTGCTGCTCTTACATAACTTGCACCACTATGTCACTTTCTTTCTTACTTAGGTCAAACAGAACTACCCAAGCCTTTTATTGGCCTGACTTTGCACTAGCATTTTATTGACTGTCTATGCACAATTTAAACCAAATTTTGCTGCTCTTATTTTTTTTTCATTATTATATGTGCCCTCTTATTTACTTACTTTTTTGTTTACTTGAATGTTATGTTTGTCTGTGGACTTAAATTGGTAAAATATGTCTTGTCTTCACCGTGGGATAGAGAGAAACGTAATTTCGATCTCTTTGTATGTCTGGAACATGTGAAGAAATTGACAATAAAGCTGACTTTGACTTTGACTTTGACTTTGACACTAACACACACACACACACACACACACACACACACACACACACACACACATACACGAGTACAGGGACAACAGTACAGTTACGTAAACACACACACACACATACATAAACACACAAACACACTCTCGCACACACACACACACACACACACACACACACACACACACACACACACACACACACACACTCAGGTACAGACCCAACAGTATGCTCATACATACACACACACACACTGACACTGACAAACACTTGTGTTTCTTCTCCATCAACCTATTTCTCCTCTCTGAATTAGAACTGAATATGCTCACTATATACCGGTCAATGATACAGTGGAGTTTGTTCTGTCGAATGGGCAGAAGGGTTGCTGAGCGAGGATTAGAGGATGGGAGATGTAGTTTTTCAAAAGCTAGGAAGTACTGTGTCTAGAATAAAGTCAGCCTCAATGTTTTTACTCCTGGTGGAGCAGCAGCAGAGTTATCCCAGGTTTGACTCTCCCATCCTGACGTTACGACTATGTGACTGTGGATAAAAGCGTCTGCTAAATCCCACTCGTTTACGCTACTTGTTTACGTTTACGATACTTGTTTACACTTATGCTACTTGTTTACATTTACGCTACTTGTTTACATACTACTCTCCCCTCCTCTTACTTCCCCTTGTATCCTCCCACTCCTCTTCTCCTCTATCCTCCTCTTTCTTCTTCTCCTCCTGACCTCTCTATCACTCTATCCACTCCCCAGTTCCTTTGCACTCTCAAAGGGGCTCAGACAATGTGTGTCAAGCTGTCGCAAAGAGCCTGGTAAAGCACTGCTGTGTGCACCTCCACGCTAAGTGTGATAGGCCAGGGCTTGTAGAGCACACCAGGCCTGCCTGCTAAAATGGCCCTGGCTAATGCAATTACACTAATGCTAGAGGCTCTGTGCTGATACAGCAGGCTAATTGCATCGGGTCGACCTGATGGGGAACCCGACAGGAGGTACGAGTGTTCCGCTACGCGCTCCTCGCTCCACACACACACACACACACACACACACACACACACACACACACACACAGCAGCGCGCGCGCCCTGCTCGCTGTCACTTAGAGGGGGGAGATTCATGCGCTGTGTGCTGGAGACTCTTGCGCAGAGTCTGTCACCAAATTAATCACAGGTAAATTAGAATAAATGAATCTGATTAGCCGCGCCGGGCGCGCTCAGTGGACGCCGGCCAGACCTCATGAAGATTCCGCTTAAAGGCAGGCAGCGCAGGGCCTGCTGTGCTATTTCATGCTATTGTCTCAGTGAGCTAAAAAAAACACCCTCCACACACACACACACACACACACACACACACACACACACACATCACCTAAATAGAAATTCCAAAAAGGGCAGCTAAAGCTCGGTGGCCTGGAGGCATCAGAAAGGTGATTGTACGGTGGCCA
>NC_055964.1:31544730-31549730 GCF_018492685.1 Alosa sapidissima | reverse complement strand
GAACTAGTTATGAGAATTTTCATTCTGATCTGAGAATAGCACCAAAGCGACTGAGAAAAACTGTACTATCTGGACTTTTTGCTGTTGTTGTTTGTTCAGAATGCTCTTGTGTGTTTCATGGATATTTTGTTTACTGTAAGCAATACTGTAAAACTTTTTCTGTTCTATCATACTATAAACAGTATTTCTACTGTACCTCCTGTAGTAAACAGTAAAGGGAAAAAAAATGATTTGCTTTTTACTGGAATGCTTTTGAATGTGAACATTACATGTGGACATACAGTTCCTAACCAAGAAATGTAGTGTAAAAACGGTGGATAGCATGTTTTGCATGCAAAGACCTGTACAACTGAAACATAAAAGTCTATGCAATTTTTGTAATGTCAACAATAGCCAGTATTTTGAAACCTGGTGTACTTTGATTGACTGCATGTACCTTGTGAAGTGAAAACAAGTGTTATTCTTTGACAGAATAATTTAATTTTGAGTCAGATTTCCAGTGTTTTGGTAAAGATAGTGTGTGCAGAGAAAGATGTGTTCTGTTTTGAAATGAACAAAATGTGTTTATGAGAAGAAAATTATCCATTTGGCCAATTGTGTATTGTAGGTGTGAGTCTGTGTTAAGAGTTTAGAAAAAGTATCTGAAGTATGTGTAAGCGCTTGTTAGTGATTGAAAAAAACTATAAGATATTAAGACATTAGGATTTAAGGATATTAAGATGTTAAGGACATTAGGATATTAGGATGTTAAGATATTAAGACATTAGGATATTAAGATATTAAGACATTAGGATATTAGGATATTAAGATATTAAGACATTAGGATATTAGGATGTTAAGATATTAAGACATTAGGATTTGAGGATATTAAGATATTAAGACATTAGGATTTAAGGATATTAAGATATTAAGACATTTGGATATTAGGATGTTAAGATATTAAGACATTAGGATTTAAGGATATTAAGATATTAAGACATTAGGATATTAGGATGTTAAGATATTATTAAGACATTAGGATATTAGGATGTTAAAATATGAAGACGACCTTAAAGGAGGAATCTGGCGACTTTTCATATAGATCTCCGTTTATCATGGTCACCGAGTACTGTTGGACGAAAAATCCCCGAAAACAATCTGTTTTACCCAGCTCGAGTTGCTACAACCAACAGCTAAAGTAGCCAGGCAGCTTCAGCGCTACACTCTGGGGGCATGCATATGGAGGCTCATGAACATGCCCCCAGAGTATAGTGCTGTAGCTGCCTGGCTACTTTAGCTCTTGGCTGCAGCAACTCGAGCTTGGTAAAACGGATTGTGTTTTTTTTTTCATCCCAACAGTACTCAGAGACCTTGAGAAACAGAGATCTGTGTGAAAAATTGGCGGTTTTTCCCCTTTAACGTAGTGCCAGCTCTGCCCTGTTTTTGGCCATTGTGCCTCAAACTGAGCATGACAATAGGGTGCAATTATTTTGTGATCGATTTGATGTAAAAAGTAGATCAAAAGTAGAGCAAGGACATTTGGCCTTTTTAGAAAAGTACACAAAAGCTTTCTTCAGAGTTGTACGGTGCCTCGATGGAGAAGAATTGATGATTAGTTACGATGCTTTTTGAATTCTCCTGAAAGTGGTGTCACATCAGGACTGGGCTGTGATTTCAGAGGTGCAAATTGAATGCATAAACAAACACCTCAGGCAATCATTTACAAAACTGTATTGCTTGCAGTTCCATAAGTGATTGAAAAATGCAATTTTGTCACAAATGTCCGATGTCCTTAAATAGCTGAAATAGCTGTTTGATATAAAGGCCATTTGTTTATGGAGCTGTAGAGGGTCATCTTGTCGGAATGCTGATGAGAGTTGGGTCAACACTGCCAACCATGTACTCAGCAACAACCAACGTTTATTACAATGTAATTGCCATGCAATATTTTAATCTACACTCTAAACCAGTGGTTCTCAAATGGGGGTACGTGAAGGCACTCCATGGGGGTACGTGAGATTTTAAATATACATATATTTAAAAAGTAGAATCCATACAAAAATACTTTTTGTATGGATTCTACAATTAACAAACAAACAATTATTTAATAAATAATTATTTGTAAATAAATTATAAATTATTTTAATAAATATTTCAGGAAAATATAAGTTCATAAAATGAATTTCAGTAGGCTATTCAATTTCATTATCCTAAAAAACCAGAGTCCCCCCCCATACCAGGATGGCTCGACCCAACCTGTCACATGCCACCCGCCATCACCTGTCAATCATTGTCAAAACTCAAACGTCATGGTTGAAGCGTAGCGGTAATTCTTGTGAAAACACGGAGGGACAAGTGGCAAAGAAGGCCAAACCAACAAAATTCCGGCTGTATCTTGAAGAATATGTTTTATTTGGATTTACGTCAACAAGTTGTAACCCACCCAAGGCACTGTGTTTTTTCTGTGGGGAGAAATTAGCGAACAGTAGCATGAAGCCTGCCACATCTGCAGCATCATCTTAAATTAGACACTGATGGCACAGTGCTCTGTCTTTTTTTCAACTAAAAATGCTTTTGCGCTGGTTAGGGGGTACTTGGCTGAAAAAATATTTCACAGGCGGGTACATCACTGAAAAAATGTTGAGAACCACTGCTCTAAATTATAAATGATGTGCACCAACACGGACTTCAGTAACAGATTGAGTATTAAAGCAACACCAAAGAGTTTTTTTGTACCTTAAAATAATGTTTCCAAAATCGTTTCAGTGTTTCATCAACTCGTAACAGGGTGAACGGCACTATGTAAGTTTGCCAGATTGGGTAGCGGATCTGTAGTTTGATGGAATGAGACATAAGAAACTACAAATTTGACTTGCATCTGATGTTGCAATACATTGTACTTTCATAAATCATTACCTGTTTACCAGTACCTGTTTTATCAACCACACACACACACACACACACACACACACTTGACTAACTCCATTACTCTTGCTTGTCTCTATCTCTGTGCAGGAGAACCCTTACATGTGCAGTGACGAGTGTGACGCGTCCACCCCGGAGTTGGCCCACCCCCCCAGCCTCATGGCTGACTCGGAGATCAGCGGACCCATCACCTACTGGCAGACCGTCACCTGGAGCGCGGTTTCCCGACCCCCCTGCTGGCCAACATCTCCCTCTCCTGGAACAAGAGCCTGGAGCTGACCGACGACATCCTCATCACCTTCGAGTACGGCCGTCCCACTATCATGGTGCTGGACAAGTCTCTGGACAAAGGCCGCACCTGGCAGCCGTACCAGTTCTATGCCGACGACTGCCTGGAGGCGTTTGGCATGCCGCCCAAGAAGGTGTCGGAGCTGTCGGCGACCAACGTGACACGGGTCATCTGCACGGAGCAGTACTCACGCTGGGTGGGCTCCAAGAACGAGAAGAACGTGCGCTTCGAGGTGCGGGACCGCTTCGCCATCTTCGCTGGGCCGGGACTGCGGAACATAGACAACCTGTACACGCGCATGGAGAGCATGAAGGGCCTCCGCGACTTCTTCACCTTCACCGACCTCCGGCTGCGCCTGCTTCGTCCCCGCACTCGGCGGAACCTACGTCCAGCGGGACAACCTGCTCAAGTACTTCTACGCCATCTCCAACATCGAGGTCCCTGCCAGGTAAGACCACTCACTGGGAGGGTGGAACATCAAGCATGGGGTAGCATTGCCTCAGTACACTGCACTTTAACTTGTGCGCATGTCTTCAATGGAGATTTAACTTGTGCGCATAGATATCTTCAACGGAGATTTAACTTGTGCGCATGTCTTCAATGGAGATTTAACTTGTGCGCATAGATATCTTCAATGGAGATTTAACTTGTGCGCATAGATATCTTCAACGAGATTTAACTTGTGCGCATAGATATATTCAATGGAAATTTTACATGTGCGCATAGATATCTTCAACGGAGATTTAACTTGTGCGCATAGATATATTCAATGGAAATTTAACTTGTGCGCATAGATATCTTCAACGGAGATATAACTTGTGCGCATATAGATATCTTCAACAGAGATTTAACTTGTGCGCATAGATATGTTCAATGGAGATTTAACTTGTGCGCATAGATATATTCAACAGAGATTTAACTTGTGCGTGTAGATATGTTCAACGGAGATTTAACTTGTGCGCATAGATATATTCAACGGAGATTTAACTTGTGCGCGTAGATATATTCAACGGAGATTTAACTTGTGCGCATAGATTATATTCAACGGAGATTTAACTTGCATTGATACCGTAATTTCTTAATACACGGAGCAGTGAATATATTATTAATATGGTTTATTTTAACTTGCATAAAACACTGTCCTGTGGCTTATACACGATGCAGCTTACACAGGAATTTACTGTATCTTCAAGTGCACTTTCAAAATGAGTTTGAAAATCCAAATCAAATCAAACTGTCATTGTAAGAAATGTATTTTTGTAGTATTTTATTTCTCATATTTTTATAGTAATGTGTATTATTTTGCACCAAATGGTATTATTTTGTATTATTTGGTGCAAAAAAATAAAATAATTGTGAACAGGTAAGATGGCTGTTAAATGTTGGTTGATGAAATTGTGGAGATGTATTCTCTAATGAAACATGATCAGCTCTACTCATACACTTCATTACTTCCCTCCTCGTCTAGCTGCAGAGACAGTAAGCATCATACTCAATGTGATGTTAGAGAAGCTAGATAAGCATGCCTGGTCTGGTGCGTATGCGTGGTACTCTTTACATTTGAGGAGAGGACTCTGGAACACTGTTGCGGCTCGCTCTGTTTTATCTCTCCAGATAATGCCCCCTTTTGTATTTATAAACAAGTCTGTGCGCCTCACAGCTCCATTTAGCAACTACTTACAGGAATACACAACAGCCATGAAGAGAATGTGTACAGCCATGTAGCCGCATGCTCTACCAAACCCTTTCCGGTAACACGATCCGTCAATCAATAGTTATTCTAGTATGTCAAAGAGGAAATTGTTTT
>NC_055964.1:31537512-31544530 GCF_018492685.1 Alosa sapidissima | reverse complement strand
TCCTATATTGGAAACTAAGTGTCAGTCACACTCACAACGAACACACACTCACTCACAGACAGACAGACACACACACACACACACACACACACACACACATACTAAATCAGGGGACAACTTTTTAGGCAATGTTGCTGAGCAACACTCTCCCATTGAGAGTGGGCAACATAATTTCTATCTGAAAGATTTGGATACTTATGGGCAACGTTTTGAGATCATCCAATCAGAGTGCTAGCAATGAATCACATGATCACAAGTGTTTATGTTGAAATCCAAAATGGACATTTTACTTCACCAAATAATTAAAAAACCAAGTAACATCTATTTTTTGTGCTGAGGTTGTTAAGAAGACATCGTTTTTTCCCAGTAGCCTAAACTGTTATCTACCATTGCTCCATTGAGATTGAAAGGGATTCAGCTAACTAGTGGTGATTTTGTTAACAAAGTTGATAGTTGTCTGTTGCCCTCATTAGTTGCCCTGTGTTGCCGGCAACATTGCCCAAAACATTACCCCATGCATCATCAGCTTCACAGTTAGCCATCACATTTTAATTAAGGAAGGACATAGAATTAAGCTTGAGTATGGATGCGATATCTCATAGCCTACCTAGTGAGAGGTCTGACCCTGGTGAGTGACATAGATGAAGGTCACATGTTTTGACGCAATACAGCTAAATGTTGCACATGACATGTTCCCAGGTGATCACATGATTGCATGAAGACTCATTATAGGTAGCCTATATGTTATTTTATCAATGAATAGAAAGCGACTTCTGTACGTTCTGTTTATGTTTATGTAGGACGTTTTTAATTTTTGGAAGAGGGAAAAAATGCTTCAGATGAAATAATTTGGCGGACCCCCTGCAGTACCTCCGCAGACCCCTAGGGGTCTCAGACCCCAGATTGAATATCACTGACACAATCAATTTTATTCATTAATTCTCGTTCATGATAGACTGGCACTAATTTGCGAAGATGGGAAGTTCCCATGAACAACCACTGTACTGTTCTCCCTGTGTGTTGAGCACATCCACTACGTGAACACAGTTACAGTAAGAAGCAAGCCGCAGTCTGTTCCCATGAGCCTAGAAAACAATTTCAATTTAACAGTAGTCTATATATGGCGAGCATGTTGTAATAGCCTTCATGTAGGCAGGGTGTCGGCTTCATGTAGACAGGGATTAGGCTTCATATAGGCAGGGTGTCGGCTTCATTAGGCAGGGAGTCGGCTTCATGTAGACAGGGTGTCGGCTTCATGTACATGTAGTCTACTTTAAAAAGAAAAGACACAAACTATAGTCTACTTTAAAAAGAAAATACACAAACTATAGTCTACTTTAAAAAGATAAATCACAAACTATAGTCTACTTTAAAAAGGAAAGACACAAACTATAGTCTACTTTAAAAAGAAAAGTCACAAACTAGGCTATAGCCTATGTTAAAAAAGAAAAGCCACAAACTGTAGCCTACGTTAAAAAGAAAAGACACAAACTAGAGTCTAATTTAAAAAGAAAAGACACAAACTATAGTCTACTTTAAAAAGAAAAGTCACAAACTATAATTTACTTTAAAAAGAAAAGTCACAAACTATAGCCTACTTTAAAAACTATAGCATACGTTAAAAAGAAAAGACGGTCTTAAAAGAGCCAATCGGCAGGATCTTCTTATTGCAAGTGCATCTTAGGGACGAAAATGTGTTGCCCTTTCAAGGGAAAATAAAATATATGTTTTCGTTTCAACAATCTGGGCCTGCCATATAAGCATTATTAATCATCATTATTGATTGATATTGATATGTGCACATGTGTACACATTGGGAAGTTCTAAAATGTGACCCTAGCCTTAGTCACCTGTCGTCTTTAAAACCTCAAATTTTTAAAAAGGCTAAATCATTAAAGATATGGTGGTCAGCTCTACATTTCAAGAACCCCCCAGGAAGAATTGGCTTGCTCAACAGGTGTATGGCAATTACAGATGTGGGAAATGCGCACATTGTTCAAATACAAGACACAAAAGACACAAAGTCTTTTAGTCACCCCCATTCTGGCAAGAAATATGAAATTAAAGATTTTATTCATTGCCTCTCAACTCATTTCATATATATGTTAAAATGTCCTTGTGGACTGCCCCAGCTGTGGCACAACTGGCTGGGGCACCTGCACCGTACGCCGGCGACCCGGGTTCGATTCCCGCCCCGTGGTCCTTTCCTGATCCCACCCCGACTCTCTCTCTCCCACTCACTTCCTGTCATTTTCCACTGTCCTATCAAATGAAATGCATAAAAAGCCCAAAAATATATATATATCAAAAAAAAAAAATGTCCTTGTGGACTAATGTACATAGGCCAAACTAAACGCAATTTAAAATTAAGAATTGCGGAACATAAAGCAGCAATCAGAAATAATAACTTTGATTATGCAATCGCAAGGCATTACAGAGATAAGAGTCATGGACCAGCCACTACCCTTAAGTTTATAGGTATTGAGAGGATCAAACCTCAACCACGAGGAGGTCATTTAATCAAACAACTTTTGCAGAGAGAGGCCTTTTGGATACATGAACTCAACACAGTAGAACCATACGGTCTGAATGAGGTACTGGATTTAAGTGTATTCTTGGGATAAGATGTGTAGAGTATATATTTGTAAATAGATTATATTTTTGTAAATAGAGTATATTTTTGTATAGAGTGTATTTTTCTATGTAAATGAATTGTTGGTTAATATGGGTAATGACCGAAATTAAAATCTATTGTATTTTTGAACATGCAATATGTTTTTTGATAGAAATATGCTTAAATGACATAGATTGTGTATATGTAGGCCTATATGCAAGCTAAAATATGCAGGATATTGAATTGACGATATTGATTGCAATTTCTGGTGTGTTAGAGTGTGGAGTACTTTCACTGGGTCTGTTGTGGTCATGTGATGATGTTACCACCTGTCTCACCTACGGGTGTCAGATTGACTGTGAACGTGAACCTGATGAAGCAACTTGCGAAACGCGTTGTTCACGCCAAATAAAGTCAGCAAAATATAGATAGATAGATAGATAGATAGATACTTAATTGATCCCCAAGGGGAAATTCAGGAAATATACCCTCCAGTGTGCGATGTATACTACTCTAATGTGCACATGTGTGTTCGCGCATGTTTGTGTGTGTGTGTGTTTGTCTGTGTGTGTGTGTGTGTGTGTGTGTGTGTGTGTCTGCGTGGGTTGTGCGCAAGAGTACAAAGCGTTTTCATTCCAGAGGAGAACAGGGGATCTCCCTTCTAGCCCCCCCCCCCCCCCCCCCTTTCCCACAGCACAGGAATGTCCTGCTGGCGCCAGCCCCAGTGCTTGTGAAACCCGTCTGATGTCCAGCACTGAGCTTCTCTTGTCTCCTCTCTCTTCCCCCCTTTTCCTCTCTTCTCTTCTCTTGTCTCCTCTCTTTTCCTCTCTTTTCCTCTCTTCTCTTCTCTTGCCTCCTCTCTCTTCCCCCCTTTTCCTCTCTTCTCTTCTCTTGTCTCCTCTCTTTTCCTCTCTTCTCTTCTCTTGTCTCCTCTCTTTTCCTCTCTTTTCTCCTCTTCTCTTCTCTTGTCTCCTCTCTTTTCCTCTCTTTTCCTCTCTTCTCTTCTCTTGTCTCCTCTCTTTTCCTCTCTCTCTTCTCTTGTCTCCTCTATTTTCCTCTCTTTTCCTCTCTTCTCTTCTCTTGTCTCCTCTCTTTTCCTCTCTCTCTTCTCTTGTCTCCTCTCTTTTCCTCTCTTTTCCTCTTCTTCTTCTCTTGTCTCCTCTCTTTTCCTCTCTTCTCTTCTCTTGCCTCCTCTCTCTTCCCCCCTTTTCCTCTCTTCTCTTCTCTTGTCTCCTCTCTTTTCCTCTCTTCTCTTCTCTTGTCTCCTCTCTTTTCCTCTCTTTTCCTCTCTTCTCTTCTCTTGTCTCCTCTCTTTTCCTCTCTTTTCCTCTCTTCTCTTCTCTTGTCTCCTCTCTTTTCCTCTCTTCTCTTCTCTTGTCTCCTCTATTTTCCTCTCTTTTCCTCTCTTCTCTTCTCTTGTCTCCTCTCTTTTCCTCTCTTCTCTTCTCTTGTCTCCTCTCTTTTCCTCTCTTTTCCTCTCTTCTCTTCTCTTGTCTCCTCTCTTTTCCTCTCTTCTCTTCTCTTGTCTCCTCTCTTTTCCTCTCTTTTCCTCTCTTCTCTTCTCTTGTCTCCTCTCTTTTCCTCTCTTTTCCTCTCTTCTCTTCTCTTGTCTCCTCTCTTTTCCTCTCTTCTCTTCTCTTGTCTCCTCTCTTTTCCTCTCTTTTCCTCTCTTCTCTTCTCTTGTTTCCTCTCTTTCCTTTTCTTTTCTCTCCTCTTCTCTCTCTCTCTCTCCTCTCTCTCTCTCTCTCTCTCTGGCCCCAGCAGCAGCATCAGTGTGTCCGTCCAGCCCCGGTTAGCTGGCCTCGTCCCTCGTGTCCTTTAAGCCGTATCCACTGATTCCCTCTGCCCTTGGCTGCTTTTAATCAGGAGGCTTTACTGTCCACTGCGCACTTTCTGCCAGGTGTCAATAATTTACAATATGCAACGGGTGGGGGCACGGCGCCGCATACCAATCCCAGTGCTGGCGTGCATATTGCATGGCGCCTGCCCTGCCTGCCTGCCTGCCTGCCTGCCGCTTCGTATGCAAGCAAATTTAGAATGTGCCAGCAGGCATTTTACTCAGCCGTCACCGAAGACAGATCTCTTTTATCAGCGACGTTCGCTCATTCGCTCGTTCACTCGCTCACTCGCTCCTTCCCTCTCACCTCTGCTGGAGTCGTGCGGCGCAGAACAGCGCGGAACGGTTGCGATGGCGCGGCGTCTTCTCCGCGTCTGACAAGAAGCAGCGGCTCTCTCACTGCGGGGTGCTCACTGCACATCAGTCTGCAGCTCCCACCCAGCAGCATCTAAGATGTCCATCTCATGCCTTCACTCCGACTGTACACATGCATTATTTGTGTGAATGCTGTAATTGGAGGAAAACAAGCAAATGGTCTAGCCATGCCCAATATGATGGATATTTTCCCGTATTTTCTTAATGATTGCGTTTAAATCCCACAAAGGTTTAGTTGCCTACCCAAACCACTTTAAATTATTTATGAGGGGTGTTATAAATAAATGTGTTTATTTTCGGCGAGCGTATTATACGTGTAGTGAGTGAAGTTTTGAGAAGAGTGTGAATACCGCATTAGATGGCTGTGGTGTAGGTCACCATGGAGACGATGTCATTAGATGGCTGTGGTGTAGGTCACCATGGAAACGATGTCATTAGATGGCTGTGGTGTAGGTCACCATGGAGACGATGTCATTAGATGGCTGTGGTGTAGGTCACCATGGAGACGATGTCATTAGATGGCTGTGGTGTAGGTCACCATGGAGACGCTACTACAGCTACTACAAACTACTGTTAACTTATGTGATCATTTAATAATCAAACAATCAAACAATATATTCAAACCAAACAATTGCACCCTAGTCCCTAGACTAAGCTATGACCATTTTTTAACCAAATTCATATCATATATCAAGTCATATATCAGTCCTTTGAGGCCTAGGCTATTTTCAGTGTAATTTTACTATTAAGCTCTTTGGTCATTGTAAGGGCCATCTATTATTGTTATATCATTTTTAAGACAGTGTAGGCTACCCATATCTGGGAAAGTAAGATGTGATCGTGCTTGCATATATTTTATGTCAGCCTTTATGTCAAGGAAAAATACTTTGTGTCTTATGATTGTTACATTCATGTCACCTGAAGCATGACAGTAGAAATATTTATTCAAAAGCACAGTGGATCTGCGCATACCATGATCAACTTTTGATTCAATAATATGGAAACCAAGTTCATTTTTTGGGGAATTCTCACTGGTGCCCTGAGCCCTAATGAAACCACCATCTGCTGATTAACCTGCACTGATGGAGAGTTGTAGAAGTGTATTTGTGGGAGTGTGTGTGACTGTCTGTGTGTGTTTGCTCGCTTATTGTGGGTGTGAGTGTGAGTTTGCGTAAGTCTGTAAGTGTTTATGCATGTGTGTGTGTGTGTGTGTGTGTGTGTGTGTGTGTGTATATGTGTACATGAGTGTGTCAGTCTATGTAAGTGCAAGTGTGTCTCTTGTTCTGTATGTCTGTGTTATAAGGTACTGGATGCCTATATTTCCCTCTGTGTAAGGAAAGGTGTGTGTGTGCGTGTGTGATGATGAAAAGTGAAGCCCCTGTGCCTGTTCATCCCACTTGTGTAATTATGGCTTAAGGCCTCTGGAGGTTACCGAGCTCTGGTCGCCGCCCCCCCAGCTGCTGAGACGCACTTAATTAAAGTCATTGAAAGTGAATAAAAGCTGGAGCTGTCTGTCTGTCTGTCCGCCCGTCCATCTGTCTGTCTGTCTGTCTGTCTGTCTGTCTGTCTCTTTGACACTGATGAGCTGTCTCTTACCCACAGATGGTGAAGAGGGACAAGAGTAGAGCTGACCCAATCAATGGCAATGTGACAGACACACTTACACCTCACACACACACCCACGCACACACACACACACGCACACACGCACGCACGCACGCACGCACGCACGCACGCGCACGCACACGCACAGCAAACACGCACACACACACACACACACACACACACACACACACACACACACATACACACACACACACACACACACACACACACACACACACACACACACACACACACACACACACACAAGGAGGTTATTTTTTTACCCATCTCCTGTTTCTTGTTTGTTGGTTAATTAGAAAGATTATACAGACACTACAAGTGCATCTCAAAAAATTTGAATGTCATGGAAACATCATTACCGTTTTTGGTAACACTTTATTTTAATGTGTCGCTGTTACAGTGTACTTACCTAATTAGGTACAGTGGTACAACCTGTGTAACAACATGCACTATCAGGTACTGTCATTGTACTTGCATTATGTATTTGTGGGTACCTACATATAGTTGTTACATTGTAATACTGAGTGCTTTTACAAAACTTTGTTTAGTTTAGGAACTGCGGAACT
>NC_055964.1:31475012-31520012 GCF_018492685.1 Alosa sapidissima | reverse complement strand
ATTGACTCATCAATGTTTGGAGTGGGATCAGCGATGCACCGGTCAGCTGTTTCTGTCCGTTCAGCCTGATGAGTTCTGGAAGCCGCTGGTGGATGCAAGAGAGCATGTTTGTGTTGGAACATCAGCGCAGGCATCACTAGCCCCCCTCCCCCTCAGCCCCCCCCCCCCCCCCCCCCCTACACACACACACACACACACACACACACACACACCTTTCAGTGGACCCCACCTCGCCCTGCCCCCCCATCCTCTTAGCGTTCGGTCCTCAAATTGTTCCCCTAAGGACCGGCGGTGGCCAAGGCCAAAACCACAGTGCCCGATTTGCCGAAAGTGCCACCACCTCCACGAGCCCGCCCGGATCCTCCCCCCAAGCCCTCGCCTCCACCCAGCCCGCAACGCAAGAAAACCAAGGACGGGCCGCAAGTGAGCCGGAGGAAAGGTAAGGACCCCCCCCCCCACACCCGCCCCCTCTTCAGGAAAACCCGGCAGCTAGACTGTCTCCACGCTTCTGAGAAAAAAAAAGAAAAAGAAAAAAAAACAAACAATCAAACAAACTTTTTTCTCAACATGTCTTTTTTTGAAAGATCCGTTCAGGCCTGCAAAGCTCAAGTGTGCGTGGTTTAAAAACCACGGCTGGCACACACTGACCCTGTGGGCAGTGGAGTACAAATGGGATAACAGCGCTGGAAAGAACAGACGCTATGAATCATGGGAAAAAGAATGATTCTTTGTCTGGCTCAGTGCGTAGCTGCCTGTGCAATGCAGCGTTGTACTAAAAAGACATTTGCTTTGGCTCCTTGTTCACAACACACACACACACACACACACACACACACGCATACACACACACAGCCAATCAGACAGGAGCAGTGACTGGGACAGACAGACACACACACACGCTGATGACTAACACACACAGTTACTCAGAGAATGTGAGAGATTGTGAGAGGAGAGAGATGGACAGATACAAACATAATTCTGGAGAGCAAAAGAGAAAAGAGGGATAGAGAAAAGTGAGGGAAAGAGAGAGAGGGGGGAAAGAGAGAGAGGGATAGAGATAGAGAGGGAAAGAGAGAGGGGGGGGGGAAAGAGAGAGAGGGATAGAGATAGAGAGGGAAAGAGAGAGAGAGAGAGAAAGAGAGAGAGGGAAAGCGAGAGAGAGAGGGAAAGAGAGAGAGAGAGAGAGAGGGATAGAGAAAAGAGAGGGAAAGAGAGAGAGAGAGGGATAGAGATAGAGAAAGTGGCAGAGAGCATGACATAGCAAGATCCCGAGCAAGAGCAAGAAAGAGTGTGTGTATCAGTGTGAGAATGCCAGCTGCGTGTGTGTGTGCGTGTGTGTGTGTGTGTGTGTGTGTGTGTGTGTGTGTGTGTGTGTGTGTGTGTGTGTGTGTGTGAGATGCTTTTGAACTGCATTGAAAGCTGAGTGGAGGCCTGGTCTCTGGCAGTGCCTCTGGATGAAACTACAGCCAAGAAAACAGCCTCAGTGAGGCTTCCATCCAAAGCAGGCTCACACACACACACACACTGTGAGCAGGCTCTGTGGGGAGTGATGACAGCTCAGTAGAGCGCACTTCAAGCCAAACAGGAGAATCCTGAGAGCTCATCTTCACAGCTGCACCCCTCTCCAGCTCCAGCCCTTTACACACACACACACACACACACACACACACATATATATTTGTACACTTTCAGACTTGATGAAGGCAACATAATTTGTATTTACATTGCAAGATATATGAACAATACCTGACAATAGTGTATGAATATATAAAAACGTATGAAATATAACATCTAAACTTATTTCCAAGCGGCAGTAAAAGACAGAGCCGTGGCGGTGGCAGCTCTCAGCGTGATTGATGGGCGTAATACCGCCTCCCCATCTCTCTCCCGAGGTGACTCAAGGAAGCCGGATTAGTGCCATTACCGCTGGGCTAAATCGCTCATTAAGGGAAGTGGGCCAAGGTGCCAGCGAGCGACGCCATGCTGCTTCCTTACTGCTGAGCCACTGCGCTGCCATGCTGCCCTAGCGGCCGTGCCACCGCGCCACACTGCCATGTGTCCAGCTTCTCCTTGAGATCGCTTGCTCGCCTGTGGGGGTCAGGTGACCGCAGCCAGGGCCAAGATCCACTGGCACCAGCGGGAAAAAACGATAGTGTGTGTGCATATGTGTGTGGAGTGTGTGTGTGTGTGTGTGTGAGAGGGAAATAGAAAGAGGGGCAAACAGAAAGAGAGAGAGAGAGAGAGAGAGAGAGAGAGAGAGAGAGAGAGCACTATATTTATAATTCTCTAGACAGCTATGTATCTATATGCATAAGTGCAGACAAATATATGCACAGTACACACCAACACACACACACACACACATGCACATGCCCTGGCTTGCTTGGAGGTGTGCCTGTTTGTTCCATGCGGCTCCTTAAGGTCAAAATCCCAATAAGTAATTACCATATTCTATTTTCAGTTCCATTCCTGCAGCCCCTTCAATTACCAGGTGTTTGTCAACACTCAGTGGTGTGTTTCAGAGCAGGCACACACACACACACACACACACACACACACACACACACACACACGCGTCACAGCACAGTCCTGGATCCAACCAGCACCCAACGGCAATAAATCTTTAAATACGCCATTATTGTGAAACACAAGCTCTCGGAGGATGGCGTATGGCCGAGCGCCTCGGCTGCACAGCGCGTGTGCACGAGGCCAAAACTCAAACGGCTTTTGATCTATTTCTGACTAGCGATTGAATGAACAGCTGCTAAATATTTCACAAGCGAAACGAAGGCAGGTCATGGTAAGGGACACCCAAAAAGGCCCATCTATTGAACCCGCTGCAGGGAGACCGATACATGAGACCATAACAGGATGCAGGAGCGGACCCTGTCCTTGATGGGGTGGACAGGGGCGGGGGGGGGGGGGGGGGGGGTGTTGTGGCATTAGGAGGGGAGGGCGAGGTGGGGTGATGCTATCAGGGCAAAGATATCCCATTTCTGCTGAGCTGGAAATGGGATAGTTTAGTTGATTTGACCGGGGGCCTTTCTCGCCGGTAGACTTAAGGACCGCAGTGACCTAACGGCAGCGCTGAGCGCCGCGCGTGCCTGGCCTCTGATTGTTCTGATGTGCACAGTTACAGCGACGCAGCTCCCAGACGCCGTCACCGCCACCAGCCCAGCCACCTCATCAGCAACCTCCTCCGTCGTGGTGGCAACGGATGCAAGTGCTACGGTAACCAGCTCTGTTTCTGCGGATGCTGGCCTGGTTCCCACAGTAACCGACACCACCACCACCACCGGGGCACCTTCAGCAATGACAACCACTCCACTGGCGGACACTTTGACATCGCCTCCCCTAACTGTCACTGCAGCAATGGATGCGGTCACCCAAACGACCAGCGGTCCTCCAAGAGACATAGACACAGTGGCTGACGCTATTCCTGTTGCAACTGAAGTTCCTTCCCTAATAACAGCCGGCCCTACACCAGTAACCGTTCCCCTTGCAACCATGTCCCCTGGAAGTACAGTGTTTGCTGCATCCACTGACCCCATGCCCAAAGCGTCCACTGTCGGGCCTTCCTCAGCAAGCACTCTTCCTCAGACTACTGCAGCTGGTTCCCAGTCTACTGATGCTGCAGCCGCACCAACGGATGCTGTTTCCCCAGCAACCGTCCCCCTTCCCATGGCGACTGATGCTGTCCCATTAGTAACTGATGCTCTTCCACCACCCACTGCTGTCACTGAACTGTCACAAGTAACCGGCATTGCTCCCACAGCAACCGATGCTATTCCTGTTGCAACTACTGCTCCTTCTGCTAGTCCTCAAGATACTGACATGGCTCTGCCAGCAACTGATGCTGCTACTCAGGCAACTGATGCTGTTGCCCCAGCAACCGATGCTGTTCCTCAGGCAACTGATGCTGTTGCCCCAGCAACCAATGCTGCTCCTCAGGCAACCGATGGTGTTCCTCAGGCAACTGATGCTGCTGCCCCAGCAACCGATACTGCTCTTCAGGCAACCGATGCTGTTCCTAAGGCAACTGATGCTGCCCCAGCAACCGATGCTGCTCCTCAGGCAAACAATGCTGTTCCTCAGGCAACGGATGCTGCCCCAGCAACCAAACCTGCTCCTCAGGCAACTGATGCTGCCGCCCCAGCAACCAATCCTGCTCCTCAGGCAACTGATGCTGCTCCTCCAGTCGACACACCTGCTGCACCTGAAGCCTCAGCCCCAGACGCGTCGGAGTCAGGCAGAGGGGGGGCCGAAAGCACCACGTCCAGTAAGGAAAAAAAGAAATCAGGTACAGAGGACACATTTCAACACTCGTCCACTTGTGGCTGTGAGAGATACATGTTTGTAAATCTGCAGGACATGAAGATTGCATTTATGCTGCTCAGAAGCACACACTGCATGCTTTACTTTTAGTATTTTAAATATGCATTGTGTAATGTCAGATATATTTGCTTCGTGCTTTAATAAAACCATATCAGAATGCTTGTTTTGAGTGTTTTTTGGAAGTATCTTTTACTGATCATGCCTTTGATGTGTAACATTCCAGTTACTGGCAACAGTGAGAAGAGCAATGAAATTCCTGGCACGCCGGGAGAGAGCAGGGAAGCCAAAGAGGAAATTTCAGAGGGCAAAAAAAAGAAAGAGAAATTTTTTGAAAAGAAAGACTATGAGAAAAAAGGTATACTGCTAGTAGACGTTACTGTGTGTGTGTGTGTGTGTGTGTGTGGTTTTGTGCTTCTTGTGCTCTTCCTTAGCGAAGGCACAAGTATGATAAGTAGTCTTCAAATAGCCTGACCCCCCCCCCTCCCCCACCAGTGTGTGTGTGCTAGCTGCCCTCCTCTCCTCAGCTCCATGTGCAGATCCACACTGGCCGTGTGATGATCAGATGTGATGGTGTCCTCATGCCTGTCCGCACTGCATCGCATCGCATCGCCTCCCCGACCCAAATGTTAATGCATTCAGATCCCGTCCCAGCAGCGGTCAATAGCTCTTGAATATTTCCACTCTGTGGGCTTGTTATTGACTGAGGAATGGAGTTGAAGGTGGAGTGCAAGCTGCCTGTCTGCCTGCCTGCCTCTGGTTCTGCCTGTCTGCCTCTGCCTCAGGGGCAGGGGCAGGGGCAGGGGCAGGGGCAGGGGCAGGGGCAGGGGCTGGGGCTGGGGCTGGGGCTGTATGGCAAACAGGACAAGCGGAGCAGGGCAGAGCAGAGTGGAGAGGAGCAGACGTCCTGTGTCCTCTAGGACGCCCTCCTCATGCTCGCTGTTTTCCCTCGCCAGGTCACTGGTGTCCCAATGGGGGACGACGTTGCCCCTGACGCAGGCTCCGAGGTGGCTCCTGATTGGGTCCCTGTTTTTATAGAGGCCCCGGGCCTGGAAGTGGCTCAGGGAGCGGCGTGATCTAGAATACCAGAACTGAGCCACGTCAAAGCCAGATCAGGGCCGAATCAGTGCCGCATCCACAGCTCCATGCGGTGTGTTTCTCAACCCTCGCTCACTGGTCCCGCGTGCTACTGTAGGTTTGTTGAAGCCCCTGTTGCATCAGCATCTGATTGGCACAGAATGACCCTAAGGCTCCACCACTGGACACATTAGAGAACTTTGGTTCTTTCTGTTCCCAGACTGGCAGCTGGAGCTTTAGAACCAATGCGGTTCTGAAGTTGGGCTCCATCTCGTCTGGACTGGGTCTGTCTGTGAGATGGACGCGCTGACCTCTGACCTGTGTGACCTTTGTGACCATTGTTGCCTGACGCATAAGAGACGCAGTAGTCCTGCAGTAGCTACTTCTCTACATTCAGAAACTCCACTAGACACCAGACACTCTACAGGAGCCTCCTCAGTCATCCTATAGGCATCTGTGATTGCTTTGTAATGCCTGTAGCCTCCTGAGTCATCCTATAGGCGTCTGTGATTGCTTTGTAATGCCTGTAGCCTCCTGAGTTATCCTATAGGCATCTGTGATCGCTTTTTTAATGCCTGTAGCCTCCTGAGTCATCCTTTACGCGTCTGTGATCGCTTTGTAATGCCTGTAGCCTCCTGAGTCTTCCACTATAGGTCTGTGGCCGCTTGTTAACGCCTGTAGTTTCCTGAGTCGTTTTACAAGTCTATGGCGGCTTGTTAACGCCTGTAGCTTCCTGAATCGTTCTACACATCTGAAACTGCTCGTTAACACCTGTAGCCTCCTGAGTCGTCATCTACAGTATGCATCTGTGATTGCTTCTTAACGCCTGTAGCCTCCTGAGTCGTCATCTACAGTATGCATCTGTGGTCGCTTGTTAAGGTCTGTAGCCTCCTGAGTCGTCATCTACAGTATGCATCTGTGATTGCTTCTTAACGCCTGTAGCCTCCTGAGTCGTCATCTACAGTATGCATCTATGGTCGCTTGTTAAGGTCTGTAGCCTCCTGAGTCATCCTCTACAGTATGCATCTGTGATCGCTTGTTAACGTCTGTAGCCTCCTGAGTCGTCATCTACAGTATGCATCTGTGATCGCTTGTTAACGTCTGTAGCCTCCTGAGTCGTCATCTACAGTATGCATCTGTGATCGCTTGTTAACGTCTGTAGCCTCCTGAGTCGTCCTCTACACGTCTGTGGTCGCTTGTTAACTCCCGTTCAAACAAAGGGTATTCACTGTTATTGTGACTAAGCAATAACTGTCCCCTGCTGCTGTAGATAGATTACATTTAGATGAGAGAACAAAGCACCTAGATGATTTCCATATTGGAAGTATGTGTGTGTGTGTGTGTGTGTGTGTGTGTGTTTGGGTGTGCGTTGGGCTTGCGTCCTTATTATCTGAATACCCTTAGTCAGTTAGATATTTATTAAATTGAGATCTAATGATAGTGGCTTTATCTTTCAAGCGGTTTCCAGAATGTTGGTTCCTGGAGGACCCAGGACACAGTTGACAAAAGTAGCGTACGTCCGATTCCAAGGTAAGACACGTGCAGTCGATCATGCATAGTGGTTATGATTTCAGAGTGATGAGCAGACTAGAGAGAACATCTGCATACCTGTTTTGATACTGTGGGGTTGAGTCGTGCATAATGTGTACTGTATATGACACTGATGTGAGTTGCTTTGTGAAAGCTTCAGATTCTTTTTCGGTGTCTTAAAATACTGTGTTATGAAGAACTGTGGGAAAAAACATCATCATCTGTCACTGTCTCTATCTCTTTTGCATCTCTCTCTCTGCTTTCATCCATGTTCCTCTACATCGCTTGCATGTTTGTTTTCACTTGCTTGCTTCATAAAGGTAGGTCTCTCTCTCTCTCTCTCACACACACACACACACACACACACACACACACACACAAACACACACACACACACACACACACACACACACATTTTGCTTTGCCAGCTAGTTAGGATATCTTACTTGTGATGCTATTTTAGACCTGCTCGTTCCCAAATGAACAATCTTGTTTTGTTCTCTCCCACACCCCCAGTCCGATTAGCCTAGAGTGAGTGTGTGCATGAATGTGTACATGTGTGTGTGTGTGTGTGTGTGTGTGTGTGTGTCTCTGTGTGTCTCTGTAGTCTGTGTGTGTGTCTGTGCTCTGCTGTGTGTGTGTCTGTGTGTGTATGAGTAGTCTGTGTGTGTGTGTGTAGTCTGTGTGTGTGTGTGAGCTCTGTGTGACCGTAGGTGTCATCCTCCCAACAATCTGTAGGGTAATTGGCCATTCATATTTAATCATCAGCGGCTCTCCCCTCCGTCCTGCGCCTGTAGGCCCACTCAGCGGCCGCCTCAGTTGGACTTTAGCGAACGACACCACACACACACACACACACACACACACACACACACACACACACACACACACACACACACACACACACACACACACACACACACACCCTGGCCCTGCACAGCGCAGCAGCAGCAGTGGCATCTTTAAAACATCACATCAATATTTTATCCGTCCGCCCGCCCAAACACAGAGAGAAGTCAAAACCATGCCCTATTAAACAACTAAATTCCCATCTAAGTACCCCGTTAATTTATACAGCCCAACAGCCTGGGGCCCTCTGGAGGGTTGAGAGAGCTCAGGCTGCACACACACACACACTTTAAACACACACACACACACACACACATTAACATACACACATACACACACACACACACACACACTAATATACACACACACACACATATAGACACACAAACTCTCTCTCACTCTCTCTCAATCACACACATACAGTATACACTCAATCACCCAGATACGAACATGCATGCACATGTGCACGCACAAACAAACGTGATGAGACACACACAGACACACACACGTGATGAATACAGTAATGTGTGTGTGTGTGTGAGTGTGTGTGTGTGTGTGTGTGGTGGCTTCAGCTGAGGTGACTGTAATGAAAGTCCTCCTCTTGAGGTGTAGTCCTCCTCATGGCTCGTCTCCTCAGAGCTGAGCTTTTGTTTAACAACGCTCCCTCATTTTCCCAGCTACTTAGAATTCAGGCCATTTTTCAAGAGCAGTTCAAGATCAGTATGCAGGGGAAAAAGAGAAAGTAAGTAAGAAAGAGCGAACAAAAGAAGATGGGAAAAGTTCCTCTCTGCCTTGGCCTGATCAGGCAGGAACCTCAGATCAACACCAAATCAGTCGACATGCTGCACACACACTTAGCATGTTGACTCCAGACAGTGTGCCTGCTTACTTGGTTCTTGTTAGCAACCACACTTAACTGTGAGAGGAGTCTTAGGATGTGTTAGCATGCTTACTGTGAAGAGAATGTTAGCATGTCTCAGCAACCACATTCTTACTGTGAGGTGAGTCTTAGCATTAGCATGTTTTCACAACCCCACTTCCTGTGAGGAGAGTCTTAGTGTGTCTCAACAACCACGCTTACTCTGAGGAGAGTGTTAGCACGTTTTAGCAACCATGCTTACTGTGAGGAGAGTCTTAGCATGTGTTAGCAACCATGCTTACTGTGAGGAGAATCTTAGCATGTCTCAGAACCACACTTACTGTTTGTCTGCTTATACAGCTCTCATAGTCTATCTTCCCTGTTTTAAAAGGCATCATATTCTGTTCATTCCTCTCATTCTCTATCTCGCCATCCCTCATCCCCTGTCCATCTAAGTCCTTGTCTTTCCCCCCCCCCCCCCACCCCCCCGTTGTAACTCCTGACACTGTTAACGGTGCTCTGCTCTGCTCTCCCCCCCCCCATCAGACTGCGAGTGCTACGGACACTCAAACCGCTGCAGCTATATCGATTTCATCAACATTGTGACGTGCGTCAGCTGCAAACACAACACTAGGGGGCAGAACTGCCAGCACTGTCGCCTGGGATACTACCGCAACGGCTCGGCTGATCTGGACGATGAGAACGTTTGCATAGGTCAGTTGGGATCCGCTGTCCACCCCAGCACTGCACTACAACCACCTGAGTTCTTGTTTTTAGTATTTTTGGGTTTTTTTTTGTTGCCTTTTATTTTGATAGTTTATTTTGGTACTTTGACCAGAATATGGTACAATAGTGTCCATCTTCGAGAGAGTTCTGATGAGAACACAGGCCAGGCTACTATAGGATATATACTCTGGACTGATAGTACTGTATAGGATCTATACTATACTCTGGACTTATACTATAGGATATATACTCTGGACTTATACTATAGGATCTATACTATAGGTCAGGATATAAGGGGACCTATACTATAGGGCCTATACTATAGGATACATACTCTGGACTTATACTATAGGATCTATACTATAGGTCAGGATATAAGGGGACTTATACTATAGGATATATACTCTGGACTTATACTATAGGATCTATACTGTAGGTCAGGATATAAAGGGACTTATACTATAGGATCTACTGTATACTCTGGACTTATAGTATAGGATCTATACTATAGGATTACATTACATTACATTACATTACATTTGGCTGACGCTTTTTAACCAAAGCGACTAACAACATGGTAAACAGTAAGTTTTTTTAGAACAATTCTCACAATTTTAGGACAGTTTAAAAAAAAACATTAGAGTACAGTAAGAATAAGTGCGTCGGTGAGTGCTGTTTTTAACAGTTACTTGTCAGTTTAAAACGGCTGGTGAGTGCTAGGATCAGTAAGACTTGTTGTAAGTGTTGCTATGAGAGTAGATGTTCTCTAAAGAGCTGGGTCTTCAGGAGTTTTTTGAAAGTGGAAAAGGATGTCCCTGTCCTTGTAGGAACTGGCAGTGTGTTCCACCAACGAGGAACAACAGATGAGAAAAGTTTGGATTGGCTTGAGCGTACCGGTGGTAGAGCTAGACGTCGTTCGTCAGAGGAGCGCAGCGGTCTGGAGGTAGTGTAAGTCTGTATGAGGGCATTCAAGTAGGTGGGAGCAGAACCGGAGACTACTTTGTAGGCAAGCGTTAGAGACTTGAATTTGATGCGGGCCGCCATAGGTAGCCAGTGTAGCTGGATGAGCAGCGGGGTAACATGTGCCCTTTTGGGTTGGTTGTAGACCAGGCGCGCCGCCGCGTTCTGGATCATCTGAAGTGGTTTCACTGCGCAGGCTGGGAGACCTGTCAGGAGGGCATTGCAGTAGTCGAGTCGTGAGATGACTATTGCCTGAACCAGAAGTTGGGTAGCATCTTGAGTCAAGTAAGTCCTGATTTTCCGTATGTTGTAGAGTGCAAAACGGCATGACCGGGCGACTGAGGCAACATGATCCGAGAAGTTTAGTTGGTTGTCAAGAACAACTCCTAGATTTCTTGCAGTCCTGGTCGGTGAAACAGACAGGGAGTCAAATTTGATGTTGATGTCGTGGTGTATGGTAGGTTTAGCTGGGATGACCAGCAGTTCAGTCTTTGAGAGGTTCAGCTGGAGGTGGTGTGCCTTCATCCATGTAGCTATGTCTGAAAGGCAATCCGAGATCCGTGCTGAAACCAGGGGGTCGTCAGGTGGAAAGGACAGATAGAGCTGTGTGTCGTCTGCATAGCAGTGGTATGAGAAGCCGTGCGAACGGATAATCTGTCCCAAGGAGGTGGTGTAGATAGCAAAGAGGAGGGGGCCCAGCACTGAGCCCTGGGGGACCCCTGTGGTGAGATGGTGAGGTGCGGATAGCTGACCAAGCCATGATACGTTAAACGAGCGTCCTGTGAGGTAGGATTCAAACCAGGAGAGAGCAGAACCGGAGATTCCCATGTCAGCGAGTATAGAGAGAAGGATACGGTGATTAACCGTGTCAAAGGCAGCCGATAAGTCAAGCAGAATGAGTACTGATGACCGAGCGGTCGCCCTGGCTTCTTTTAAGGCTTCTGTTACAGACAGCAGAGCCGTTTCAGTAGAGTGGCCGCTTTTGAACCCAGACTGATTTGGATCCAGAAGGTTGTTCTGTGAAAGGAAGTCAGAGACCTGTTTGGAGACTGCTCGTTCAATGCCTTTGGATAGGAAAGGCAGTAGTGAGACAGGGCGGTAGTTCTCGACTTGAGCAGGGTTGAGAGAAGCTTTCTTAAGTAACGGTGTTACCCGGGCCATTTTGAGGATATATACTCTGGACTTATACTATAGGATATATACTATAGGTCAGGATATGAAGGGACTTATACTATAGGATCTATACTATAGGATATATACTCTGGACTGATAGTATAGGATCTATACTATAGGATATATACTCTGGACTTATACCAAAGATCCTTGATTACTAGCAAGATAGAGCAATGTAATTCATTTCTATGGGAGCACAACGGGACAGTTCCGGTCTGCATAAGTGGGAGTGCCACCTTATGTCACTAAATAAACTTTCTCTCTTAAAGGAGAATTCCGGTGTGATATTGACCTAAAGTGTATCGAAACATGATACCGAGTGTGAACGTATGTCTCATAGCCCATCTCGACTTGTCCCCTGCACTCCAAAAGCTGGCGCTAGTTAGCCGATGCTACCAACATCTTTTTCAATAGTGGTGCTTCGGCATCGGGCTAGCCATGCAAATAAATCACTGTTTTACACCCATTTACGAGGCTCAATGTATCTCCACACTTCATTGGTAGACTTCCGAGGGCCCTGACATTTAAAACGAGACATTGAGAACTTTGAAAAAGCACTGGTAGTTTACTTACAAGACGATTTATACAGACAGTATCTTGACGAAGTTTAGCGTTTGCAGCCATCTTGAATTTAGTCACGATAAGTCGAGCAACGAGTAAGAATGAACAGCTATGATAAGGGATCAGATTCCAAAAATAATTCAGTGGAAATGCATGGATTCCAGTTTCTTCCAGTAGCAGCAACACAGAAGTGTGGAGATACATTGAGCCTCGTAAATGGGTGTAAAACAGTGATTTATTTGCATGGCTAGCCCGATGCCGAAGCACCACTACTGAAAAAGTTGTTGGTAGCATCGGCTAACTAGCGCCAGATTTTGGAGTGCAGGGGACAAGTCGAGATGGGCTATGAGACATACGTTCACACTCGGTATCATGTTTCAATACACTTTAGGTCAATATCACACCGGAATTCTCCTTTAATAAGCAATAAAAACAGATAAACATAATTGTGTTCACATTATTATTGTTTATAATCATGTATGATACCAATGAATCATTCTTTAGGACATGATATGAATAATTTAATTAGTCATGTGAACCGAGCTAACGCTACTGTAGCTTAAAATGCTATACAAGTGGATGGGAGTAGCTATGGCAATACAGCTATGCGCTAACAAGTGACTAGTAGTTGAAGGACTTCGCTTAAACTTAATATACTGTTGCAAATTCGCTTGAGTATAAACTATCCACTTTAACTAATGTCAGTAATGTTATTCAGCTAGTTGTCATTTAAAAGAAATTACACTTCTCCGTTTAAAATGTTACCTTAGCTAAGAGGCTAGCTAGTATGCTAACAACCGGACAGTAACTGGTAGCAGCATGGTCTGATATTAAGTTATTTTATTACAAATCCTAACACTAAAAAATTACACTTTTAGGCTTGAAATGATCCCAGACACTTACAGATTATGACAAAAATGTCCAAAAAACCCTCAACAAATCCAGAAAGACATAATGACCAATTTATTGGTAAAATTCCACAAGTCTCCATTGACATTAGTGCAGCGAGGGTTTACTCTGGTCTGCATAAAGGGGAATTTTCCCCCCTCCCCCTTGCAATAATCAAACGCGGAAACTGTTGAACGTTTGCGCCTCTCGCTCCGCTTTAACCCTCTCTGCTTATACTATAGGATATATACTCTGGACTTACACTATAGGATCTATACTATAGGTCAGGATATGAAGGGACTTGTACTATAGGGCCTATACTGTAGACTTCACAGTGGAGACAGTTTAGACTTTGTTTTAGACTTTCATCAACTCAGCACAGACATGATGCATGAAATTACTGTTTGGATTCAAACCACTTTTTAATTCCACAGGGGATCGTTTATGCACTTATTCGTTTACTTCCTCAGACAAGCAGAATGTGTTTGTAGTGCCATTTCATGGGCGGTGTGAGAGCGTGTTTTCTGTAGAGCTGCAGCAATTACTAAAATATTGTGTAAATTTTTTGCTGAAAATACCTCTAAATTCTCTCTGATTGCAGCTTCTTAAACTTGAATATTTCCAGCCTTACTTAACCCCTCTATGACAGTGCGCTAAATATCATTGGTTTGTGGAGAAAACAAGGCATTTGAGGACATATTCATGGGCTTTTGGAAACACTGATCAACATGTTTTCACCCTTTCCAAGGCATTTTATCAATCAAACAACTAATCGGTTAATGGAGAAAATAATGAACGGATTAATCAACTGTGAAAACAAAGCTTAGTTGCAGCCCTAGTGTTCAGGAAGACGTGACATTTGACCCTGGGCGTTGAGTGTGTGTTCAAGCATAAGTGACATTTGACGCTGGGCGTCGAGTGTGTGTCGTCCAGGCAGACGTGATGTTTAGCGCATTCTACGATCGTCCTCCACCGCGTCTGACCACACCCTGTCAGCTCCGCCTCACTCATGACCCCGACTCCGCCTCCCCGTCATGGCGACCGTGTGCAAATCTCATGTGAACGGCCCCCCCGCCCGCCACTCCACCCACGCCCCCACCCGCCCGTCGCCCTGTGGATCCCAGCAAACCCAACATACACACACACACACACACCACGCAGCTCCGATACACACACTGCCATATAGAACAGGTGATAGACCCCTGATTCCATATGCACACATCTAATCTACTGTGTATAGTGTATTAATGTACTGAAACAGACTGACAATTAGAGTCCATTCATAAATACTTAAAATGTACAGAAATGAATGGATTGGGCAAATTATTTTAAAATACTGTATAAACAGATACTGTATGTAGTTTATTTTCAGAATTACATTTTCAACATCTCTTTGCACTGTAGATGTAATGCAAAGAATAGGAAAGCTATATCCTGGTCATGAGAATCTGTCAAGTGAAGCTTTATTTGAAAACAAAAAAAAAACATCCTGTTATCCTGTTCAAAAACATAGCTATGGCAGAGCAGACTTATGCTTCTGAAAGCCTAACAGCTTGCCTTTCAACACCAGCTGGCATTCTGTTGGCTGCAGCCACCGCCACACTCGGTAGAATGTTACAGTAGAACACTGACATCTGCTGGCCAGATGGAATGCTGTCCGTCTCCCAGGCAACAGGCCTGACTGACAGCTCAAGCGCTGACATTTTTGTCAGCAAGGCTGTGGACTTACAAGCAGAACACAGATGTGAGCAGGACCTGGAGGCGCTGTTTCAGATGCCGCTCCCTGGAGTTTTGGTGTGTAGCACACAACCACGTGATCAGATATTGCTGGAGGAGAGGCTGGATTTGTAGCCTTGGGCAGAAATGACCTCGGGGTAAGAATACTTAAAGCTCCTGAAGGTTTGCTCTTCCTCGTATCCATAGTGATGTAGCCTCCATACAGCATCAAAAATATCAGCCGTGCAGAGACCAGAGGTTTGAGACAGACTCTTGTACAGAAAAAATCATCATACACCCTTAGATATAAAACATCCTAGAACTCCTCCATGTTGTCTGTGTTATTTTTTACTCTAAGAAAGATTCCTTGGAAGAGTGGAGTTAAGGGTTACTTTTCTGATTCTTTGACCCAGGAGAAAGAGATTCAATGTCAAACTCGAGGCCTTTTTCATAAATCCCCCATCCCTTTCACCAAAGGCCACAGTATAAAAGACCAAGTTCGTTCCTCGCTCTCATGGGCTGCACCTGCTCTTTTCCATTTACCCAGAATGCAACTGCAACCAGCTGGGCTCTCTGCATGCCCGCTGTAACGAAACAGGCTTCTGCCAGTGCAGAGAGGGCACCACGGGGCAGAAGTGTGAGGACTGTGTACCCGGCTTCACCTGGAAACAGGGCTGCATCCGTAAGTCAGACACTCACACCTTTCATGCGGAAGGGGGATATATAGACCCTTTCAAGAGAGTTCCATTATCAGCATCATAGTTGGCCCCACAAGGCTTCCGTTTTAACGTTCCATATGTTATCTTAATGAAGAGGAAGTAGATTGGGAACCAAATAGAACGTTCAAGCATTGTTTTTGTTTTTATTGTTAAGGGTCTATAAATACATGACAGAACATTTAAACTTCATTTACATTCATTTACATAGGCCTACATTTGGCAGTGTTACTTTTGTGTTCTCTCCAGCAGTGCTCATGTTCATTGTTCAGAATTGTGTAAAATGTATAACACTAGTACGACTAAGTACAGCTTACTTGTCTATATATAGATGTCTATACACAAGGACACTACTACATCAGTCCAGTTTGTCTTCCAGATACAGTAGCCTACAGTAGCTACACATTATAGTATCTTGATATCTTATTGAATCTGATGTCTGTGTGTGTGTGTGTGTGTGTGTGTGCGTGTGTGTGTGTGTGTCTCTATGTATGTGTGTGTGTGTATGTGTGTGTGTGTGTGTGTGTCTCTATGTCTGTGTGTGTGTGTGTGTGTGTGTGTGTGTGTGTGTGTGTGTGTGTGTCTCTATGTATGTGTGTGTGTGTATGTGTGTGTGTATGTCTCCCATCCACCAGCTAACGTGTGTGACGACGAGATGCTCATGTGCCAGAACGGCGGCACGTGTGTGCAGAACCAGAAGTGTGTGTGCCCGCCGGAGTTCAAGGGCGTGCTGTGTGAGCAAGAGCGCTGCACCGGCAAGAAGGGCTGCGACGGCGCCGCGTCCTGCTCCCTCAGCTCGACCGCCGCTCTGCTCTGCCTGCTGCTCCACGGCCTGCTGCTGAGGCTGCCCGCCTGAGGGGCGGCGCCAGCGAGCGAGCGCTGCGCTGACCCCAACACACACACCAACACCTCCACCAATACTACTACTACTACTACTGTTACTTCTACTACAACCCCCCCCCCCCCCCCCCTCCGCCCCCCACAGCCCTGCCGATGACCCCACCTGCCCCGCCAAACCCGCGGCTAGCGGTGCTGACCTACTCTGGGACGCTCCAGGAAGTGCTCAGGGGTCAAAGGGTCGTGGGGTCAAGGTTCACCGACGCCTTCACTAGAGACGAGAGTGCTGCTTGCCTGCTCGTCACTTATCTTTGAACAACGCCTGTGTGCTGCGAGGACTCTAACCAAAACAAACAAAAACAAATAAAAAAATAGTAAAAAAAAAAGATAAGAGAAGAATAGAATAAGAAATGTCTATAAGAAATGTTTAAGAGAGAAATATATAAATAGAAGACAGTTTTTTTGCTCTTGTTGTAGTTTTTTGCGTTGACACCCACAAAAGTTCATGTTCCGCACTTACTTAGCCAACTTGTTTTTACGAACAGACATGGTTGTATTCACTGCTGAGGTCTACTAATGCCAAGTTATCCACTCTTAAAGACTCCTTTCCACTCATTCTCCTTACGTTGCTGCAGTTTTTTCTTACTCAACAGTCACCTGACATTGGCAGGCGTGAAGCGGAGCGATGCCTGTTGTTCCACGTCACTGGCAGGTGGAAAAGGAATGCGCGTGTACATACTGTAGTTTGTGGTTGAGATGTGGTCTTACACATGGAGCCCAGGACAGTGGACAAACAGAGAATGATCGAAACTGAGCAAATCTATATCTGTATATTTCAAAAGGAATATATATATATATATATATATATATATATATATAACTATTGTATATTAACATTGTTTGAATATTTTTTGTAGAAAGTGTTATTTTTGTTCTAAGTAAACCTTACCATTATTAAGAACGTGGAGCCTTTGATTAACTATCTCACAATGTTTTAATGTAATACAGTAGATTCAACAATGCCTCTTATCACGACTTGGGCACTGACAGTCAGAGTTGTGGACCGTGAGCACACACACACACACACACACACACACACACACACACACGCAGCTCTTGTGGAGGGCTTGTGGAGATGTGTGTGGAGAGCGTGCCCAGAAGGAGCTCTCGTCGCCGCGGAGATGTGCTGTGACACTCTCTTGATCACCAACACCAGTAACTAGAGACATCACTGTGAGCGCCTTCCCCTTACTCTCATCCCCTCTCACGGTCACCAACGGTCACCGACGCCACGGCACGGAAAAACAAGCAAACAAACAAACAAACAAACAAACAAACATCTGGAGGAGGCTGGCTGACCACAAACCCACACACACACATACACAGGTGTGCGCCTCAATGAGAGGCGCAAACCCCCGTCACCTCAGAGAGACCAGGGTCCCCCTCGGACCCGTCGGTGTGCCCCATCATCGCTGCTGCTGCTGCTGCTGCTGTGTCCAGCCCCAGTCCAGCCCCTGGTCAGCTGGTTACGTACGGCCACAGCACAGGAAATACAGTATTCTGCCTCCTGAGGCTTCTTCTCTACCCATGCTTCAGAATAAGAGTCTTTCATCCATGTACTGTCAGCCTTCCAAAGAATAAAACCTGACAATCAGAAAGTACTCAGCCAATGGGTGGATGTGTCTTATTGAGATCACCACAGTATCAGTGTAGTTTACAAAAAACAAACAGTTCACAACATGAATAAAGATGACATGAACACAACCATCTTGCAGGTAAATCTACTTTATATGAATGCATATGATATTTGATCAGAATGAGCTAATACCAGACTAAATATGACATTATTATTATTATTTCATAAAATGTATTCTTTTTTTAAATAAAACAAGCCTAAATGTGTTAGATTAAAGCATTTATATGATGGATATCTCACCAATGTGTCAACATTATTAAAGGCCTCTTTGGGACATAGCCTTGTGTATGTGCGCTGACTAAAGGTGTTGACCAAAATTACTTTAATTGGGGAGGGGATGGGGGGCACACTCACACACACACAATGTCGTATTTGACATGAATCAGGCCTGCTCCTGAGTGAATTAGCATCTAGGCAGTCAAGTCTGAAGTCTAAAGAGATACACACACGCCTGGTGAGTTCAGCTGCGGTGATAAAAAGTGAACATACACCTGAAGAGTTGAGCTGCGATGATGCAAGGTATACACACACACATTTGAACATCCATGTAAATACTGTATGTGCAATTACAGGACTTGTAGCGAAGGCAGAGAGCGGTCGTTGACCCCAATGCCAAAGCGCCAGGCTCGTTGGTATGGCAGTCAGAATGCTTTCTAAACCGTAGTGACGGCACTCCATCACAGGACTGCTTGTGTCATTCTCTGCCACACAGAGAAGAACAAGAAGTTCTGGGAGAGACCTCAGGCAAAGTCCTTTTAGGCAAGTCTCCCCACTCGGCGGGCAACTTGCAACACATTTTGGGTAGTTATCGGGCAACTATTTTCCTATTCAAGTGAATGGGGAAGCATACACGAAGGGGCGGGCCATGTGGAGAGACTAGTGCCTTGATTGGCATTATGAACTATCCCTATGCATTTCTATGGAGGATTCTTGGAGTGCTGTGTCACCTGATTTGAAAGTTTCTGCCTCAGATCTACCTGAACTCTCCAGGTGCAGAGAGCCGTGCCGAGAGTGAGTGAAATGTGAGGAGACGTGCCGTTCCTCGGCTTCAGGGATTTGAGCAGAATGGAGACAGACACGGTGAAAACAATTACCTGGTGTCTGGACAGAAATGCCTCTGACGTTTACAAGCTCATTAAAAAGGCCTGATGATGTATTAGCTTAATGAGTTTCGAGCAGAGAGATGAAAGCATTTTAAAGTAACTCTTTACTGATCTGGAAGAGGAAATGGTGACGACATCTCTGACACTTTTCCACCTCATCTTCCTGGCGCAGTGAGCTGCCTGCTACAACAGCGGCGCACGGGGAGCAGTGAGGGGGTAGGTGCTTCGCTCCCACAGGTCAGGGCTCGAACCCGCAACCCTCCGGTCACAGGTCCAGAGTGCTAACCAGTGGGCCACGGCTGCCCACATTATAATACTATAAGATATATTTACATACTGTAATGTAATGTACTGTTATGTTTTGGAAATGTTTAGTGTTTTCTGGCATTTAGCTCACAAAATACACTCCCACTCCCATTTTGATATTATCATTTAAATAATCCTGCAGGGATATTGAAGAAGGTGATATTCATCATCTCAAGGGCATCTAGAGGTATACTGGCTAAACCGAAGCATGTTTAGATCTTGTCATTTTAGCATCTTACTGTACATCAGTATGGCTCTAATTCCATCAATCCAGTGCCGGGGAAGCTGTGTCGTGAGGGCCCCCTGGAGCTGTGTTTGGCAGATGAAGTAAGATTTATTTATATCATTTGTTATGTAGTAGCTGCATTTGGCAGGTGAAATTATTTATTTATATATACATGTCTATAAGTAAGGTTCATTACTACAGTGTTTTTCACAGACTGGCAAAACTCTCTAGTCCAAAAGAAGATGGCATTCTGTCTGTTTTAAACACTGTACTGGTTTAGGTACCAGTGTGTGTATATCTGCTGTAACTGTTGTGATGGGTAACCTCCTTTTACAGTTGTTCTGTCGCTTCGGTGCATTTATCGAATCATAATCAAATAATCAAATTTCTCAAAACAATTAGTGCAAAATACCCCTCATAGTGGATAACCTGCAAAAGCGTGTATCTTGCTCCAAAATACATAGTTTATGCCTCAAAAGCAAATATTTATGCCAATGAAACGGTTGGTGCGATCAAAACGGAAAGTCAGGCTATTGTTTAGGTCAATATAGTGAAACTGTTTTGTTGTGTTGTCAATGTGACAGTTTACTCAGTATTTTGTAATGAATAAGGTGCAAGGCAACACTATTTTCTATTTCAAACCTACAAAGTTACACATTATTGTGTATGGAGGGGGTTAATTGCAAGACAGTGGATATGTTTCAAAGTTGTTTTTCTCTTAACAGGTATTTTACAGCATTGTACAAATGAAAAACTGCACTATATGTATACATAAGGGCATATAAATACATAAGAAAAAATAAATAAAAGTAAAAACGTAAAATGCATGTGGATAAAAAGCTATAAAAGTATATACATTAGATCAGCTAAGAAAATGTAATAGAGAATAAACTAGTTTTTAATCTGGTCTTGAAGCCTTCAGTTGTCGTGACACTTTTGATGTGGTTAAGCAGTTGGTTCCACAATCTGACCACATCTAAAATCAGCTTCCCCACACTTTAACAGTGGGTTCGACGAGCAGAAGTCTCTCTTGCGATCTAAGGAGCCTGGGCATAGGGTGATGGACCATGTCAGCTAGATAGTCGGGCCCGGCCTTAATGAGAACTCTTGCTGCTGCCATTTGAATCAATTGTAGCGGTGTAATTGTCTTTTTAGGGAGACCTTTTAAAAGACCATTACAGTATTCAACCCTACTGGATAAAAGCATGGATGAGTTTTTCAAGATCAGGCTGAGACATGAGACCCCTTATGATGTAATCTTTAATTTATCCTCTTTTTTGCCAAATACAATCACTTCAGTATTTTCTTTAACTGGTATTTTCTTTAACCAGCTGTTGATCTGGTCAATGCATTGGCAGAGGGACTCAAGAGCATAGATATACACAATAAAGGCTAGATGTCTTATGGCAAAGTCTCTAACGGCATCACCGGCGGCCATCTTGTCACAGGCAAGCTATCTGGTGGGCTCTGTGGTACCTGATGTAAGGTATATCTCTTCTTCTACTAAAGGCAGAACAATGCCCCAGGCTATAACAATGACACCTTCAGGTCACTACCTGTCATTACAGTGCACCATTGAAACACAATGTTACGAGTTAGCGAGCTGACTGTGGCAAGATGGCTGCGAGGTGCGGACGTCGACCTCCACATTGGCCAGCAGCGCGGACGAGACATCTAGCCTTTATTATATATATCTATGCTCAAGAAGGCTGTGGTCATTGGACGACAGGGCTAAGTAGATTTTAGTGTCAAGAGCATACCTATGAGCATACCTATGAAAGATAAGAGATCTGATTGTTCTGTATTATTATGACCAATAAATAAATGCACATTATATCACAATATTTACATCACAACTCTTTCCGTTTCAGTGGCCAATGTGACGCTTGTCCAGCTGTTATCTTATGCTACGTTTACACGTGGCCGGCTATTTTCATAAACGGACATTTTACCCTCTCTGTTTTCAAAAATAACATCGTGCACACTTGTCAGTTTTCAGAAAAGTTTTCCTTTACACTAACCCGGGTACATGCCTTCAAAAGCATGCCAAACCTGTCGGTGGCAGTGTAAGGAGAAGCTTAATCCCACGTTAGCCAATCAGAATCCCAAAAATACCAACAACAGCAACAAATCATTTCCTCTTTCTCTTCTGAACTGATTAAAAATCTTCGGTCGCATCGTTTTCGTTGTCGTCTAAACAGGGCCTAAATGAGCGTCCCTTCACTAGTCTGTAACCTTTCACCCCATCTCCTGTGGAGTCTGCACAGAGATCCCTCCTCTGCTGTCAGAATCTGCTCATGTGGATCCGTGACAGGCTCATCACAGCTGAGGCTTCTGAAGTTTTTACAGACTTGAGCTCTGCAGTTTGAAAGTCAGACACACAGACATGCAGCACAGACTGCCGATGGAGAAGACTACAGACCATCACCTACACGCTAATCCCTTAGACTACAGACCATCACCTACACGCTAATCCCTTAGAATACACACCATCACCTACACGCTAATCCCTCAGACTACAGACCATCACCTACACGCTAATCCCTTAGAATACACACCATCACCTACACGCTAATCCCTTAGAATACACACCATCACCTACACGCTAATCCCTTAGAATACACACCATCACCTACACGCTAATCCCTTAGAATACACACCATTACCTACAGGCTACTCCCTTAGAATACACACCATTACCTACACGCTAATCCCTTAGAATACACACCATTACCTACAGGCTACTCCCTCAGACTACAGACCATCACATACACGCTAATCCCTTAGAATACACACCATCACCTACACGCTAATCCCTTAGAATACACACCATTACCTACAGGCTACTCCCTCAGACTACAGACCATCACCTACATGCTAATCCCTTAGAATACACACCATTACCTACACGCTAATCCCTTAGAATACACACCATCACCTACACGCTAATCCCTTAGAATACACACCATTGCCTACAGGCTACTCCCTCAGACTATAGACTACTGCCTCAGATCACAGACCATCAGTCTGTGGGCACCAGTGTGTGTGTGTGTGTGTGTGTGTGTGTGTGTGTCTGTGCGTGTGTGTGTGTCCGGACCATCACCTCCAAACTACCGGCTACTCAGACAGACTACAAACTATCACCTACAGGCCAGTGTGTGAATGTGTGTGTGCGTGCGTGCGTGCGTGTGTGCGTGTCTGTGTGTGTGTGTGCGTGTCTGTGTGTGTGTGTGCATGTGTGTGTCTGGACCATCACCTCCTATGCCAGAGACGTTATCATCAGTATCAAGAGTGGTTTGAGCAACATTTTCTGCTACCACTAGATGGCACTACCGAACTATGAACGTGACACTGTCCCTAGATGGTAGACACTAGACTTTGAAGACTTGTTTTGGCATGTACAGGTTAAAACATCTGATAACTCAGATTTGTGTAAACTTAAAATGTACATAAAATAGAATGGCATGGTTCAGCCTAACTGGCTTGGCGTTGAAACAGAAAACAAATCACATAGAAAATCTGAGAGAAAAACTTAATAGGCAGGGTTTGAATTATTGTGAGGGTCTCTAAAAAAAGAATGGTAGCCTAGGTGTAGGTGTGGCGAGCTAATAAATAAATAAATAAATAAATAAATAAATAAGTAGCCTAGAAAGTGTGATTTCCGTAACTAGGCCTAAGAAACGTTGTCGTTTATATCAATAACACATATTATTGGTGTTATGTTGTGTTATGCCTGTTTTATAAGAAGAGTTTGGTTCTGAAACGCTATAGCCCAAATCCATTTTTTTAAATATACCTGTAATAAGTCATGTCATTTAATTGTGTATTTCAGGTAATATCAATAAAATTGCAGTTCTGCAGTTCAACTTGATTGAGTAAAGATAAATCAAATAACAATACACATTTCCACTGAAATTAGTTGGGAAACAAAATCAAAACAAATGATTGACAATTCATTAGAATGCAGGATATAGCGTTTTGGAACCAAACTCTTCATATATACTGTATTCTTGCATGGAAGTCAGCATAGCAGTAGAAATATATATCAATTTGTGAAAAGTCAAAGAGTAGTATACATCGCACACTGGAGGGTATATTTTGCTGACTTTATTTGCCGTGTTCAAGCCAAATAAAGTCAGCAAAATATACCCTCCAGTGTGCGATGTATACTACTCTTTTGACTTTTCAATAGTTATACTGCACACCATCAGCACCTGGAGCAAGAAGAGCTGTGCACAGGGATTTTGACCTTTGATATATTAATTTGTGTAGGTGCGATTGTCTGGGGTCTGGCAATATACGAATCATGATGGTGAAATACTCTAATGCTAAGCAATTTACAAAAATATATACTGACACCTACAGTACACATTTTATTCAGCTTTATTCACTTAAGTATTGTCACTGAACTGTGCCTGCTATGACCATCTTTTGATTCTCTGATATGGAAAAGAAGTTTATCATTTTGAGGTGCTATTACATTAGGATTTCAGCCCAAATTCAACCGGATTAGGTGAGATCTGCTGCTTATTTTGATATATGGTTTGTAGGGGCGGTTTTAGCAACTTGGAGGCCCTGGGCAAAGAACTTCGTTTTCATGCCGGCGCAGTGATACACAATGGGCCTGTGACGTTCTTAGAATGCCAGTAGGATGGTTTTAAAAGGTAGGACAACTCGACACGACAGAGGCCCTGGGCAAAAGTCTGTGTGTGTGTGTGTGTGTGTGTGTACGTAAGCGATGTATCATGAATAAAAAAAATAAATATTTGTTCCACCTGCTAGCTGGCTGGTGGATTCCAAAGTCTACCGGATGTCTAGGCTTTATTTAACATTTATTTTCTATTTGGCCTGATTGACCAATTTGAGCTCCAGTTTTTATGTCAGGACACAGGATACAGGAAAGGCCATTCAAATCACATGGGAATGTTGCTTTGTGGAAACACAGAAAGCACCTTGTGATGGCACACACACACACACACACACACACACACACGCACGCGCGCGCGCCTCTGTTGATCACGTGCCATAAATCCATCTAATGGTGTGAGAAGGGTGGTGGCAGGGCGGGAGGCATACGGGATGTTATACCAGCCAATCAGCTGCAGGATAGCGATCGGATGATGCAATCACATCAGAGCACCTTAAACTCACCTGCTTTAGTGTGTTTTGTTTTGCTAGTATTCCATATCCTGTTTGTATGCAGTGTGTGGCATTTTGAACTTTTGCACAGTGTCCTTGAGTGACTTCAAGGGTGCTTGTAAGTAACATGCATTATTATTATTATTATTATTATCATTTTTATTAAAATAAGCTCTCCATATCCTGGTCCTTGATAACAAACATGCAAGGGTGACAGATGAGGTCATCTGTTTCAGTGTTTGTTTTGCTTTGGTGAGTTTAAATACTCCAGCAGGATAAGCTCACACACACACACACACACACGCACCATGTTTTATTTGTCTGTTTGGAGAATGGCGACACAGCTTTTTTAAGTTCAATCTTTTGCCTGTTTATGATTTCTCATAAAATGTCTTTCTTTAATTCTGCTGGCCTTTAATGACTTTAATGGCCTTTAAAGACTAAAAAACATTAAATACAACTTGACAAACTAGAACCTCTCTTTAACTCTTTCCCGTCCGATCAGAATTCTTCAGAAATTACTTCTTTACTTTCTGTTGGTGACCTAAGCATATCTTAAGGAGAGTATTTGTTTTTCCTTGAAGCCTGGTAGAATATACACATTTATTTTTGAGATGAGATTAATTCATTTATTATTTTGTATGTATTGATTTGCACAAAATTGGCACATTTCGGACACTAATTGTGAGTATAAAAATCAATTACTGTTTGAATGCTGCATCTTAAAACAGTTCTTAGTGTGGAAAGATGCATATATCTGTCGGAGCAATTGGATTAAAGGGAACACTCAAAAACAAACTTTGAACCAATGTACTCTGAACCATATATATATATATATTATCATATTCCTGGAATTATGAAAATACAGTACAATATTACAATATCACAATTTGTACAATTCAACCAATATTAATGGATTATTGTTTACAGTTTTTAGAACTGAAAAAAAACAGATCGATATCATACAATTTCAATGTGTTTTCAATAACCGAAAGAACGTTCAAAACAAAGCAAAAGAGTTCCTAAAGAATCTGCACATGGGTAAGAATGGGCATCATGCAGCTTCAACACATGATCATAACAACAAACTGGACACTTTTAACCACCTGGTCCAGAAACATGCCTGCGGTCAGGACTCCACTGACCCTCTTTTCCTGAAAACCACCCACATGCACACCCACACATTTACATCTGCAAATACATTTGCATCCTAATATACAGTACTCATAAGATCTCCCATTCATCTCATACTACATGCATGCACACATGTACGCAGGTGCTTGCACACACACACACACACACACACACACACACACACACGCAGATAAAACACATTTGACAATCCTCTCGCGGTATCTCTAACAATGGCCATCCAATGTCAATCACAGATCATTTCAGTAGAAGGGGGTCACCTGCGCTTCAGCCTGGTTGGTGCTCACGGAACAGGACGCAAAAATCAAAAGGGGGGATCCAAGGTCTAACAAGAACCAAGGAGCAAGACCGGAGCACACAATGCTTTAAGTGATTTTTACAATTTTCTCAATTGTTTACACACAATTTTGAAAACAGGGTTCTTTTTTTCAAAATATAATCACAATTATCCAAACATCACACTCAATTTGCATAATTCCTAGATTGTTTGCAAAATGACACACTTCAGTCAAAACATACACACTTCAGTCAAAACATATACACATATTTGTATCACCAACACAGTTTTCAATGATCAGACACTATTGCAGCCAGTTTTACACTGCTGTGATGAATAAAAAACACATTTGTAAAAAAACTAATGTTAGGAAATAGCATGTGCTAGTTTCTTAGCCAGACATTGTTACGTAAGGGATAATTTAGATCACAAAAAATAGTGACAAACCCACAACATTCTTCATGATTAGTTTGAGATATAGGGAGAATGTACACAAATAGGCCTACTATAAACTTACCAACACTGATGCTGCAGACTGAATATTTCAAGTATTTAGTGTATTTCAATATTTCAATACAGTATTTCTTACCATAATCAGTTACAGTAATCAACCAACAATGAAATCAAAGAAACAAATCAAATCTGTAGACAAATAAAAATTACTGCATGAAGTACATACACTTTGACTCTGAAGAAAAACTATTGTAAAAGCTGTTGCCTTTTATAGTACACCTGAGTGCTGCGTTTTCAAATTAGCCCATGTGTGCTTCCACACCTGGTGGATGTGATTATCCTATTCGTTCATTAGTGTGGTCATTGGCAATCCAGTGCTTTGTAATGACAAGGAAGTAACCTCACAATCCTTATCTGTGTCTAAGGTGTGTGTAGAGTTTTACAAATCACTGTGTGTAATGTTTTGCAAAAAGGGTGAAGCAGACATTGTCTGTAATGCTGTGCAAATCTGTGGAGGTGTTTCGCTCCTTGGAGTAGAATTTTGCAAATTGTGTGGAAGTTTTTATTTTAGTGTGTAAACAATCGTAAAAAACTGTATTAGCCTAGTGCAAACCGACTAACGTTTCGATGCCCATGCGTTAGTCGGTTTGCACCAGGCTAATAAAAATCACTTACAGATCATTTCAATCAATTTCTAATGTTTGTGTTTGTCAATTGTCTTGTCTTGTCTTGCCAGTCCAGTGATATTGTCTCATCTAACTTCCTGTATACCATCCAGTCTAACTTCCTGTATACCATCCAGTCTAATTTCCTGTATACCACTTCCTGTATACCAGGGGTTCTCAAAGTTTTGATTGGTGAGGGCCAATTCAGGAACCCAACATTAACTGAGGGCCGCCAAAGGGGCGGGGGGAGAAAAAGAAAAAAAAAACCTGGAAAATAAATCCCATTTTAATGACCAGGTTGCATCTCTACAGTTTATATTTATTGCATTAAACACATTTTAATTCATAACTGAGGCTAAACCTGGCAAAACTTGTGGAAATCTTAAGAAAAATTGCAATGCACACACAATCCCTGGGGTTCTCTACCCTCAACAGACAAATTTGGGATATAACAGTTCTGGTTGTAGTCCATTTCAAGTACAAACTTATTTAGAACAAACAGTCTCAGTGCGCCTTGCTTCTTATCAGCATAGGCCTTATTCAGGGCCAATTCCAGCTACCAAAGCACCACAGGAAAACCTGACGGCCACGAAACACCACTAAATGGAGATTCATTCTTTTCAAAGCACACAGTACAGTTGTACAGTTGTACAGTTTTACAGATGTTGTCAGATGTTATCGCGGGCCGCCAGAAATGTTTCCGCGGGCCGCCATTGGCCCCCGGGCCGCACTTTGAGAACCTATGCTGTATACCATCCAGTCTAAATGTTCTTGTCTGTCTGTCACTTTGTTTTGTCTTGTGTTTTCTGTTTCACACTATGTATGTTACATACCCCCCCCCCCCCCTCCCCAAATATCTATGTTCTCGCTAAAATAGGGTGGATGGTCATGGTAGGACAAGTGAAATCAAATTAGGATGTAATTCATTGAGCAGTATATTACAGGTGTTTATATGTATTAAAAATAAAGTTGTCCTCCGAAGAGGGGGGGTCGTGGTGGGTTTATATATAAAAAAGAAGGCACACACAAGCGTGTTTATCTCCACTTATATCAATGCCAGCACGTGGGTGTATGTAACTGGACAGTGATATATAAAGGGAGGCATTGGGAGAGAAGAGCAACAATCCACTAAGAGAGAGAAGAATCGTCCAGTTTCATCATGAAGACTTGTGGAGCTCTGCTGGTGCTGCTGTTTGGCTGAGGCGCAGCTTGGAGGAGAGACCAACAGTACAAATGCGTTTACGGGTGCAGCACAGACAACTGAAGATGCTGCCACAGCCTCCACCCAACAAACCAACCAGCCTAACATCTACGCTGTGCTGACACGAACGGAAGCCTTGGAGAACAGACTGAGAGCCAGTGAGATCATGGAAGAAGCCTTGGAGAATCAGTTGAACGCTATACAGACGGAGCATGCAGGTAGACCAAATATGTTTTTGTTTTTATCTCTCCCCAAATCTCTTTAAATAAATCTATCACCTATACCTACAATTTGACTTTACCTGTGCTTTCCTTTGGGTTTATACAGCTTGTAACTGTCATTTTCAATCATACAGATTTGAGTTCATGTCAATGCATATAAATTTATCTTGTATTAGATCTAGATAAATTAATCTAGTAATTGAGAATTAACATTACAATTACATTGTGTAAATGGTTATGTAACATTCTCTTACCATTCCGTCATTCTTGCCAGACTTGCTTTTGATACTGTATAGTGGAACTGGAATAGCCCTTCAAAACTCTGACCTGAACCGATCTCCATTCACCTTGACTTTAACAGTGCTCCTACACCCTTACTAAAGCCTGACTTTAACAGTGATCCTACACCCTTACTAAAGCCTGACTTTAACAATGCTCCTACACCCTTACTAAAGCCTGACTTCAACAGTGCCAATACACCCTTACTAAAGCCTGACTTTATCAGTGCTCCTACACCCTTACTAAAGCCTGACTTCAACAGTGCCAATACACCCTTACTAAAGCCTGACTTCAACAGTGCTCCTACACCCTTACTAAAGCCTGACTTTATCAGTGCTCCTACACCCTTACTAAAGCCTGACTTTATCAGTGCTCCTACACCCTTACTAAAGCCTGACTTTAACAGTGATCCTACACCCTTACTAAAGCCTGACTTTAACAATGCTCCTACACCCTTACTAAAGCCTGACTTCAACAGTGCCAATACACCCTTACTAAAGCCTGACTTTATCAGTGCTCCTACACCCTTACTAAAGCCTGACTTCAACAGTGCCAATACACCCTTACTAAAGCCTGACTTCAACAGTGCTCCTACACCCTTACTAAAGCCTGACTTTATCAGTGCTCCTACACCCTTACTAAAGCCTGACTTTAACAATGCTCCTACACCCTTACTAAAGCCTGACTTCAACAGTGCCAATACACCCTTACTAAAGCCTGACTTCAACAGTGCTCCTACACCCTTACTAAAGCCTGACTTTATCAGTGCTCCTACACCCTTACTAAAGCCTGACTTTAACAGTGCTCCTACACCCTTACTAAAGCCTGACTTCAACAGTGCCAATACACCCTTACTAAAGCCTGACTTTAACAGTGCTCCTACACCCTTACTAAAGCCTGACTTCAACAGTGCCAATACACCCTTACTAAAGCCTGACTTCAACAGTGCTCCTACACCCTTACTAAAGCCTGACTTCAACAGTGCCAATACACCCTTACTAAAGCCTGACTTCAACAGTGCTCCTACACCCTTACTAAAGCCTGACTTTATCAGTGCTCCTACACCCTTACTAAAGCCTGACTTTAACAATGCTCCTACACCCTTACTAAAGCCTGACTTCAACAGTGCCAATACACCCTTACTAAAGCCTGACTTCAACAGTGCTCCTACACCCTTACTAAAGCCTGACTTTATCAGTGCTCCTACACCCTTACTAAAGCCTGACTTTAACAGTGCTCCTACACCCTTACTAAAGCCTGACTTCAACAGTGCCAATACACCCTTACTAAAGCCTGACTTTAACAATGCTCCTACACCCTTACTAAAGCCTGACTTCAACAGTGCCAATACACCCTTACTAAAGCCTGACTTTAACAATGCTCCTACACCCTTACTAAAGCCTGACTTTAACAATGCTCCTACACCCTTACTAAAGCCTGACTTTAACAATGCTCCTACACCCTTACTAAAGCCTGACTTTAACAATGCTCCCACACCCTTACTAAAGCCTGACTTTATCAGTGCCAATACACCCTTACTAAAGCCTGACTTTATCAGTGCTCCTACACCCTTACTAAAGCCTGACTTTAACAATGCTCCTACACCCTTACTAAAGCCTGACTTTATCAGTGCTCCTACACCCTTACTAAAGCCTGACTTTAACAGTGCTCCTACACCCTTACTAAAGCCTGACTTTATCAGTGCTCCTACACCCTTACTAAAGCCTGACTTCAACAGTGCTCCTACACCCTTACTAAAGCCTGACTTTATCAGTGCTCCTACACCCTTACTAAAGCCTGACTTTAACAATGCTCCTACACCCTTACTAAAGCCTGACTTTATCAGTGCTCCTACACCCTTACTAAAGCCTGACTTTATCAGTGCTCCTACACCCTTACTAAAGCCTGACTTTATCAGTGCTCCTACACCCTTACTAAAGCCTGACTTTATCAGTGCTCCTACACCCTTACTAAAGCCTGACTTTAACAGTGCTCCTACACTCTTACTAAAGCCTGACTTTATCAGTGCTTTCCTTTGGGTTCATGGCTATATCTGCACGTCCACTTGAAGGTCTGACTTCTCGGGTTGTTGATTAGTTATGAATTTCCCCATCACTGGGGTCATAGTGATTACATTGTGATACTGACAAACAAAGACATCATAAATAAATGCCATTTTGATACATTTAAGTTTGTCAATTACATTTAATTGTCACCAAGTAAATTAATACGTGCAGCATATTACAGTACAGTTCTGTTTTTTGCCCCTAGAAAGTAGAGTGGCTTTCTCAGTCTCACTGGAAACAACAGCTCCTGACAACACATACACAGGACCCTTCAATACTGGAACAACCCTTGTCTACAAACACATCTTTGTCAACACTGGCAATGCATACAACTCTAACACAGGTGAATATAATTTTAATACACCACATATTTTCATGACTAGTGTGTGTGAGTGTGTGTGTGTGTGTGTGTGTGTGTGTGTGAGTGTGTGTGTGTGTGTGTGTGTGTGTGACCTGCTGTTTGTCTCTCTTTCAGGGTTCTTCACAGCACCGGTGAAGGGACTTTATGACTTCAGTCTTTCCGCTTATGGGGATGGAAGCAATTCTAAGGTGGGAGCATATCTCCGAAGGAACAGGCAGAGACTTATAATGGTGTACAGCTCAGTCACTGGTGGTACCCCAAACGCATCCAATGGTGTGAGTGTATTATTGGATGTGGGAGACGTGGTGGATGTCTACCTGCCTGCCAATTATAGGATAGTAGATAATTATAATCATGTCAGCACCTTCAGAGGTCACCTGGTGTTTCAGGTGTAACAGACTCTGCAGTCAGTCAGCTGACAACTTACTCTGTAAAACCTCTGTAACTTTACTTAAGAAACGGATTACCTGGAAAAAATAAGTAAAGGAACTCTAAGGAATACAGTTACTTGTTCAGTTAAAGGAAACAATATTTAAAAAAAAACAAAGTTAAGTGTACTTGGCATACTGAAGTAAAGTGAACTTGGCTCAAATAAAGGCACTTACCAAAAAAACTAAGTTCTAATAACTCAAGTTCATGAGTAGAAAGCAATCAGCAATACACTGTAAATGTATTTTCTTGACTTTAAAAAATGTTCTTAAAATTTATTTAACTTAACTAGCTAAAATGTTGTTCACTAGACAATAATGGCCAAGTTTGTTCCCAGAATGTCACCACTTAATATAAAACACATAACTAAGTGACAGTGACACTAAAGGCTATACTACTACACTGGTCTTTCTTCCAAAAGATTTGTGTAGATGCATGCATGTGATATCATGAAGCAGTTTCGAGATAAATATCTTTGTGTATTTTTAAAATGCAAAAATATCTAATACTGATTCTATTTTCATACAGATTACTAAGTCATGGTCACCAACTACTATTTTGTTTTTAAAATGCTTTTTAAATACATGCCTACTGTGAATAAAGTCCTTTCACTGCTGCAACTGTTAATTGTTTATGTACCGTAAAAGCTTGTGTACTGGGCTATCTCTCCAGCAGGGGGCAGACTTACACAGTTGCTTCTGTCATACAACACACATATTACAGTATTACACCATATTTAGGTCCCCAGTTCACAGACATGTTAGGGAGGGATATTGGACGTGTGTTAAAAATGTTATTGTGACTATTTAATAGAAAAATATCACACACGATACTGCACTGCTTACATTCATGAATCCAACTTGAGTTTGTGTGTGTGTGTGTGAGAGAGAGAGAGAGAGAGTCAGCATTGTGTGTGTGTGCGCACCAGTGTGTGTGTGTGTGTGTGTGTTTGGTGTGTGTGTGTGTGTGAGAGAGAGAGAGAGAGAGAGAGAGACAGCATTGTGTGTGTGTGTGCACCAGTGTGTGTGTGTGTGTGTGTGTGTGTGTGAGAGAGAGAGAGAGAGAGAGAGAGAGAGACAGCATTGTGTGTGTGTGCACCAGTGTGTGTGTGTGTGTGTGTGTGTGTTTGGTGTGTGTGTGTGAGTGTGTGTGTGTGTGTGTGTGTTTGGTGTGTGTGTGTGAGAGAGAGAGAGACAGCATTGTGTGTGTGTGCACCAGTGTGTGTGTGTGTGTGTGTGTGTTTGGTGTGTGTGTGTGAGTGTGTGTATGTGTGTGTGTGTTTGGTGTGTGTGTGTGAGAGAGAGAGAGAGAGAGAGAGAGAGAGAGACAGCATTGTGTGTGTGCACCAGTGTGTGTGTTTGACAGCATCCTGATGGCACCACTTGCCCGTCCCTCTTACGTAACCCGTCAGCTCTCTCCTCCACCCGTCCCACTCTGACGGTCGCCACAAATAATTCATGGGGGAGGAGCGTGGTCACATGTCAAGGACACACCAAGGACACGCCAAGAACACGCCAAGAACACGCGTGTCACATGGCAGCCTAACATACACATCTCAACTCACACCACCATGCCACCACCCATGCCATCATCTATATTTCACACTCACGACAGGAAATGGCTGAGCATGTCACCTTCGCACAGACTAATGCACAGCTTGCTCGGTAGATACGGGTAATGCACAGGGTAATGAGAGGAGGAGAGGATGAGAAAAGGATAGAGGAGAGGAGGTTGGAGGAGAGAATGATAGGAGGATGGAGGAGAGGAGATGGAGAGGAGGTTGGAGGAGAGAATGATAGGAGGATGGAGGAGAGGAGATTGAGAGGAGAGGAGAAGAAAAATGAAAGACACTAATGAAAGTAAAGGACAAGGACTGCAGAAGAGATAGGCAATGAGAAAAAGGGGGATAGAAGAAACAGAAGGAAAAGAGGAGAAAAGAGGGATGGAGTAATGGAGAGAAGACCAGAGAGAACAGAGGATGCTAAAGCATGAGCAGGATGATAAGGGTGAAAAGAGGAGAGGGGGGGGGGCAGGAATCGTGAATGAAAATGCCCTCCCTAGAGGGAGTGCTTCCTTATCTCTCAATCAATTAAGCACTTACACTCTCGCATGCACGCGCACATGCGCACACTCTCTCTCACACACACACACACACACACACACACACACACACACACACACACACACACACACAGCTGCTAAACCTTTGGATGTTTTGATTCTCTAGGGGTCTTGTTGGCTCTCAAGCAAATGGGATAAAAATAGCAACCAGTCTGCTACAGTATGGGCAAGCCTCCACAAACACACACACACACTCACATACCCACACGCACACACACACACACACACACACACACACACACACACACACACACACACCCATGAAATAGAGAGAGAAAGAGACGGCGAGAGAGAGAGAGAAAGGTCATGACTAGCCAAAGGTCATCAGTGAAACAGGGTAGTCGTTCACTCCTCCACACTCATTCATCTTTTCTTCCCAACTGTCTTTTCTTCCTCTCCTCTCGCACCTCACTCTGTTCCTACCAGCCCTCCAAGTCTCCTCTACACACATATCCTCGCCCTCCTGTTTCTAGGCATCCCTGACTCCGGTACTTAGCAACTGTCGCCTAGGCTACTAACCCTCTCTTCTCTTTCTTTTTAGTTTATCTTTCTCTCTTCAGCTTTTCTGCAACCCTCACACCAGCTGTCCCGTCTTTTATTCTCTCTCTCTCTCTCTCTCTCTGTTTTTCACCATCTAGTCCTCTGTTTATTGCTTTAGGTTTTTCTCTCTCTTGTCCTCCCTCACCCTCTCCCTCTCTCTCTCTCTCTCTCTGTGCTCTCTGTCTGATAAACCCTAGAGAATAGCCTCTCTGTCTGTCTGGCCCAGTGAGGGCTGGGATCCTGAGAAGGCGTTTTCTATGAAAGATTAGTGGGCCGGCTTTAGCTGTGTTAGTGGGGATGCGTATGGCTCCTCTCTCCCTCCGTGTGGAAAACACCCGGGTCTCTCTCTCTCTCTCTCCCCCTCTCTCTCCCTCCCCCTCTCTTTCCCTCTCCCTCCCTGCCTCCCCACCTGCCGGGACCCTGATAAGCCCTGATGCCACTGGCTCGCTGCATGTTTCTCCTTCAGACACAAAAAGGTGATGAGGATTAGGTGTGTGTTTTTCTTTTCCTCGTCAACTCTCAAGGCGCCGCCACCACTGACTCCACGGAGAGGGAAAAAGGGAGAGAACAAAGCACCTATCAAAGCGATGGACTCCGCTGCGTCTCACACAAAGACTGAACTATTTTTAACCACTTCCAAGATTAGTAACATTGTTCTCCACGGAGGCATGGAGCGCCATCTTCAAAAGGACCTGCCATCTGCTCTGCGTGCCGCAAGAACAGAAAAACAAAAGCTCTGGAACCGTATGATGAAGTGATACATCTCAGTTGTTTGCTTTAGATGTTGTTTAAGACGGCGACGATAGGGTAAATCTACAGTGTATGAGCAAGTGTGGGGCCCTTGGTACATTGGTGTATTTGAGTTCCATTTTTGGCCCCGTCTCTGGTCCGAAACCTGGTCATTTATCCGCTCCAAAGGCCATGCACACTGCTAACGCTAACGATAGCTATAACTGCAACTGTAACATTAATGACAGAGAGGGTTAAAGCGAAGGGAGAGACGCAAACGTTAGACAACTTCCGCGTTTGATTATTGCAAGGGGGAGGGGGGAAAATCTCCCTTTATGCAGACCAGAGTAAGCGCTCGTGGCGCTAATGTCAATGGGAGACTTTCTGGATTTGTTGAGGGGTTTTTTGTAGGGTTCGGATTTGTAAAAAAAATAACCTAATATCAGACCATGCTGCTGTCAATTACTGCCCGGTTGCTAGCAAGCTAGCCAGCCGAAGTGTAATTTCTTTGAAATGACAACTACTGTAGCTGAATAACTGACATTAGTTAAAGTGGATAGTTTATACTCAAGAGAACTTGCAATAGTATATTAAGTAAGTTTAAGCAGGGGCATAGCCAGGATTATTTTATAGGGGGGGCCAGCTGGGTCCAGACTTTTTATTGGGGTGGCACTTGGGAATCAAAACTATTTGAAAACTACTCAAACAGTTTTGAAGATTAGGATAGCCTATTTTAATAATGGCAATAAATTGTGTAAAGCCAACACTGATACACAGGTCAGTTTGTTGTCCACTCCAACACATTTTCCATAAATAGGCCAATGCTATAAAAAAGTACATTATGATAATGCACCTTACTTAATCAGTCTTATTCAAATGATGTTAAAGAACAATACTAAACTACTACAAATATTGTACTCAGATATTTAATCTTATACTGATGGCCCAATTATATTTATTTCTGATATCCACTCCAAGTACTTGGCTGTAAGTAACATGGCTCTGAAATAAGAAATGAACCCTTAGAACCCTAGACTGTTTTAAGGGCTTTTTCACTACCTTTAGTTAGAAGCATTTATCCTGGTCAATGTAAGTGCCATACACACATGCTATACATTGTTTTTTTCAGCAGAGTCTAGGCTACCCAGACCTGCCACAATTTAATGTATTAATACATGCATTGATTTAATTTTGATTGTTAAATAATAAAAAATACAAAAAGTGTATTATAAAAATTCTTATATTTTGACATGTATCTCACCACTGCAAACTGTCAGCTGGCACATGTGTGTGTAGGGCAGACTGTCCTGAATCTGGCAATAGCATTGCCATGGTGGAGGGATTCTCTGGGGCTGAGCAAATGTGAAAAATATGTGGTGTGTGCCTTACGGAAATAAATGCCAATTTTTTTATTTAGCCCTATGAGCCCTACTCTATTTTTGGCTATTCTCACTACCTTTAGTTATAAGCATTTATCCTGGTCATTGTAAGTGCCATTTACACATGCTATATTTTTTCAGAACAGTCTAGGCTACCCAGATCTGCCACCAATTCATATTAATACTTGCATTGATTTGGTTTTGATTTTTAAATAATACAAAGACAAAAAGCGTATTATACCATTCTTATTTTGAAATGTATCTCTGTCAGCTGGACATGACTTTCATGTATGTGTAGGGCAGACTGTCCTGAATCTGGCAATATAAGAACCAGACATGTGGACTCGAGTCACATGACTTGGACTCGAGTCAGACTCGAGTCATGATTTTAATGACTTCAGACTTGACTTGATAAAATTCGGCATGACTTGCGACACTTGGACTTGAATACTATTCACTCAAGACTTGACTCGGACTTTGCCTCTTTGACTTGTGATGACTTGACATGTCTCGAATCAAAAACTAAATTTCCTGATCGTGTACCAGTCAACCCAGAGACGCTTTCCCTGGCGGAGACAAGCGGCCAGAACACAGTTCAGTAGCCTACTGCCACTACCCCCACACGCGTTACGCACTGTGTGTAGGGCACCAAGAGACAGAGGAAGGACCAACATTTAGCCAATCACTAGTAGCTTTACTGCAAACTGATTTGCACTCTTGTTAGAGAACGTTTGTCAAAAAGCACCAACAGCATGTTACATAAAGATAATACTTTTCGAGTCCTCTCCATTAAGATCCAACTTAAACTTATGCTAGGCTACTGCATTTAATTGAGAACACATCTAAGCACGCACGAGAGGGAGAGAAAACGAGTAGGTTCCAGCTGGCTTGTCATTGTTGATGATGATTGATATCTTCTTTTAAATATAAGAAACATATAAAAAGACAAATACGAGATTAGAGGAGATTGTGAATTTATCCAGTTCTCACTAGCCTGTACTGTTATAAACTATGAGATCCAGGTCACTATGACATAGCTGCACTCACTGTGATTTGGAAAGTGGACAAGAATATTATGAAGAGTTGTCTTTGCCTTGTGTAATGGAACTGGTGAGTCTTGAAGTATTCAATAATTTATTTACATGAAGCACATGATATGCCGATTGAAACGCATTCCACTCAGCTACTGTAGCTAGGTGGCTACTGGCTACCAGGCTCATAATTCACTTTTAATTGCAAACAGAAAATGTCAAGCAAGCATCATGTCATACATGCTTCTCTTTCCAAAGGAATGAAAGCTGTTTGTGCCAACTTAATATCATGCTTATCATTGTTAATATTGTGCTATACATGTGGCACAAACAATGTTTGAGCTGGTAAAAAAAGATCATTATGAGAACGTGTGGACAGTGGCACACAATGGGCTTAAAGTGACAGTGCACCATTTACAAATTAGATAAACAGCATCAAATGTCTAGTATTTCTTAAGATATGAATACTTTAAAACAAAATTACTGTCATTATTATCTTTTAAATAATATAAAAGTGTTGACCTTGGCTTCCCTTATGAGTCACCACTGGCAGACAGCCTAATAAATTGTTTGCAGGCAAATCTGTGGCCTAGCGCAGTGAAATACCATCAGTCAAATTATTACTCATCCTTACAGTGGGCTCCGCAATTTGGAAAAACATTATATATATTTGCAGCTGTGCTGAGTGTCATGTAGCTATCCGTTTTGTACAGATTACTCAGGTATGCACATGTGTATATTACACAGGTATGCACATGCATATGTCATAAAAGATTACAAGACAGAAACATTGAACATATTTTAATCTGTATTTATAAAAAAAATACTGTGGATTAGATGGAAGTGCTAAAATTATGATGTAATCTAATAATGGCATTATTAAGTGAAGAGTACCTGATGACTTGTTCAGGACTGGAAAAAGATTGGGACTTGGACTTGACTTGGCTTTGATGTGACTTGGACTTGGACTCGACTTGCCCTTCTCTGTATTTACTTGGGACTTGACTTAGACTTGACTGCTAAGACTTGGGACTTACTTGTGACTTGCCAAACAGTGACTTGGTCCCACCTCTGATAAGAACCATGGTGGAGGGGGGCTTTGGGGCTGACAATTTACAGACATGTGGTGTGCGCCTTACAGAAATAAATGCCATTTTTTTTATTTAGTAATGAAAAATGACCTTTCTGCGCTCCATATCTGTGACACGAACTGATCTTACCTGACTGAACCCGAGTTTGCGTGTTCTGTGTGCACTCATGATGATTTTAAAACAACTTTTTACTGCATTGTCATGAACAAAGTGAAGGCAAAAAGGTGTTTCTTTGTCGAATAAATTGGGATGCAATGTGAGTTTCGAATTAGATGCCATGCAGAAATTTGCTGGGATCTCAAAACCGGATTATGAACATACTTTGCCATAGAGAAACACATGATAGCGTTGGATTATGAACATGCTTACAAATACGTACAAAAACGTGGGGTAAGTCTAGCTATATGAAGTTATTATTTTGATGTCATTTCGTCTGTTTTTTAACCCAGCATTATGTACTTGGTATCAAATGATAGCTCTGTGTCTCCTCTTTCATCTGACATGCGTGGCATAGGCCTATCTATCCGATCACGGGTTCGTGAGTAGGGCCTAATTCAAACGAGAGTAATGGGTGTGAATACATGAAATATATTATGTTTTAGTGACCTTGTTGTTTCTATGAACATGAATTGTTGTTTATATGAAACATCAACTTAGTCGAGGCATAAAAAGCCCTGTATATCCCCATTAAGAACTTAAACCTTTGAACTAGCTAGCTAGCTGATAGCAAAGCTGGATGCTACCACCGGGTAGACACTGCAGTAAATGGTTAGCAAACCGTCCATCCCCCCGTGAATATTTCAGTTTCAAGGACGAAATCAAGAGTGTCCAAAGGGGTGAAAACCAGTTTAAATCGGGTCACATTATTGACTGTTGTGTGTCGAGGGTCAGCTTGTGGGTTTTATATGGGCCAGCATGAGGGACAAGACCTATCAAACCTACGAAGTTGTGTGGTGAGTTTTGCAGGGAGGTTGGTAATGCTAGTTAACATTAGCTAGGCTATAGCCTTCATACTGTACGAGCCATATCATCAATCATTAACCTAGAAATACTTCTTCGTACATTTAATGAACATTTTGTGTAATAATTCACAGCAAGTTAATAAACTGAATATGGCGGTCCAGACCATGCACCGGTCCATGCATCAGGATGGCAGTCAGATACGAAGCACTGTACAATGTTGCTAACGTTAACGTTAACCGCTTTCACACACACGATATAAAATACACGATGGTAAATATAACATTCAATACCAAAACACTATTAGTTACACGATTACTCCTGAAATAACTGCTATTAAAATCATAATAAAAATCATTGTTTGGAGGAAAGGGTTCGAGTGCTGTCGCCGGTTGGAAATGATTTCACGCTGGTTCGTGCTGCTTATATATTTTTCAGTGAGGCACGGTGGTTTATGGGATGAGTAGTTCCTTCGCTCGGAAATGAAAACATGTACACAGTCTTGTACCTTTGACTTTTTTTGGACTTTCTCTTCGTTTTTTCACTCGAAATGATATGTTGTATGCTTATGAGTTACACCGTAGCTGATTAGCCTAAGACATGCTCTAAAACTCTTTAGATACGGATTTTTCCAAAACGTCAATGGGAGAAATGAATGGGAAATTTACTTCCGGAAACTAAGCTCTCTCGGAGGAGGGGTGGGACTGTGATGCTCTATTGCCATAGCTACTCCCATCCACTTAGCGTTTTTTTAAGCTAGCGTTAGCTAGCTAGCTAGCTCGGTTCAAGTATTCATATAATGTCCTAAAGAATGATTCATTGGTATCATACATGATTATAGACAATAATACTGTGAACACAATTATGTTTATCTGTTCTTATTGCTTATTATGAGAGAACGTTTATTTAGTGACGTAAGGTGACACTCCCACTTATGCAGACCGGAACTGTCCCGTTTTGCTCCCATAGTAACGGATTCTTTGGTAATGAGGTGAATGTCCACACTGACCAGCAGAATATTCTTCCAGGCCCCTCTAGAACTGTGTTTACTCTACTGATCCTACAGGCCCCTCTCTGGTTAGAACTGTGTTTACTCTACCGATCCTACAGGCCCCTCTCTGGTTAGAACTGTGTTTACTCTACCGATCCTAATTCAGTGCAGAGGTGCAGACAGTTTAACTAATCAGATCTATTGATAGATAGATAGATACTTTATTGATCCCCAGATGAAATTCAAGGTCTCAGCAGCATACAGACAACACATACACATTATTTAACAGCAGAAAAAGTAATTAAAGTATATAATATAAAAACACAACTGCAAAGGACAGTAGAAGATAAAGAATATACTAAATATACTAAAATACAAATTATACTAACACTTAATCTAAATCAATTCTAAAAACAGTATCCACATAGTGGTGATTAATCAATCAGAGGCACTTGCAATGACTGAGGCAGGGACTGAGCCTGTGATTCTCTGTGCATAGTAGCCTAAGGTAAGGTGCTCTGTGTGAATGAGAAGACATGTGAAGGTGCTTTCTCTACAGTGAAATGAGTAATAAGTACTGGTGAAACATGGACACAAAAACATGATACACAGATGGACAGACACATCACAGACACATGATACTTGGTGAGAGAGTGAGAGAGAGAGAGAGAGAGAGAGAGGAGGGATAGGGAACAGAGCAGGTGCAGGGGTGTGTGTGTGAGGGGGGGGGGGGGGGTTGATAAGAGGTGATTTATAATTATAACCCCAGAGGGCCCTGGTGGACTGGGTAAAAAAAGCAGAGATCCCTGGAGCAGATTCTTACAGGAGAGAGCGGCTGACTCTTCTCTCAGTCTCACACATCTCCGTCTTTATTATTCAAACACACAGGACCATGTTGGAGTTGGAGCTGGAGCTGGAGTTGGAGCTGGAGCTGTTTTAATCTGGATTGGATATGGAGCTGAACTAACCTGGCTAGCGCCACCACTTCTCAATGAGACGTGGTCTGGGAACCAAACGTTAATTTTCTCGTATTTGAAAAAAATGTCCAGATCCGTTTATTGGGTGCCACGGATGTCTATCAAATGTGTCTGTGCATAGCTCATCATTGTCTTGCTTTCCCCCTTGTTCTGTGATTGGTCCCCTATCTCAGGCGAAAATTTGCCCCATGGTCTCCAGGCTGCCTTAGCAGTGTGAATCAAATCGCGCGCAAGGCAGCATGGGAACACCCAGGCTAGAGCTGAACTGAATTTGTCCTTGAGCTTCATTTCACAGTGATTCCTGTCTGCGATTTATAAGTTTAGATCAAAGCACTGTATGTTATCATTTGTCTGTGGCCAGGGGCGTAGCTACCCATTTTTTGAGGGGTATGCAACAACAAATTGGCGCCCCTTACCCACCCCCCAAAAAAAACACAAACAACTAAAGTAAAACAAAAGGCCAATAATGTATTACATATTATTATTTTTTAAGAAATTCTGCCGATTTGAACTTGTATTGTAAAATGTCGCATTGTCACTGTAAGAGAGTCTAAACGGTTCTCATAACGTCATTTTGCCAGCTGTTGCTCACAAAGGATAAGGCTGATCCAACTCTAGCCTTTGTTTGCGCCACTTTGACAGCGCAATATTAAGTTATTACAAGGAGTCTTCATTTTTAGGAAATGGAAACATGTAATGAGTTGTTGCTAGTGAGACATTTCTGTTTGCAGTTTGCCATTAAAAGTGCAGTATGAGCATGGTAACCACCTAGCTATCTGAATGGAATAGGCCATGTTTCAATCGGCATATGCTTAGCAAACGCTAGTTAGTCTGGTAACATGAATAACGTGAACATGAAACGTGTGCCTCCAAGCACAGACGTCACACTTTAAATCCTACCAGTTGCTTTTCACCATCCACTTATTTAACTGCTGTCGCATCCCTTGACATGCCATCTCCTTTTCCCTTTCTTTTTCTATTTTTAGCCCCCGACAGCTTTTTTGCTTTATCCATCTTTTTCCATATATGGCAACTCACTACTCGTACCTGCTCACTCAGCGCTCACGGCGCCCCCACTCCCTCTTCTATGTCAAAATTCTATGATAGAATCTTATGAGATAGGGCGCCTACTCTAGCCTGTTAGTGTTCTAAAATGTTAACATTGAGGAAATGCAGAAATGATTAAGAAACGTACAACAGTAGCTACATATAGAATATACCAAATATAGTATTATTAGTATTATTATTACCATCGCTTTGGTGCCCCCATGGTGCTGCGCCCCTATGCGCCGCATATAGCGCATACCCACTTTTTGCGCCACTGTCTGTTGCAATTTAGGGCTCTTTTCAGCCACTATGAATACACAGCATAGTTAGTCAAAAGAGAGAGCAGTTGAAGTATTCCTCCGGTCATAAATAATCACTGCTGCATGATACAGCTGTATGGATAAAGTCATTAGAAAGGAGTGTGTGCTCTCTCACAAACCATCGCAGACTCATTTTCCTTTAACCAAACATGGACCTACAGTGCAACCGAAAAGTTTTCATTCCCTTTTAAATTTTCTACATTTTGTTATGTTTCAGACTCATCTGTAAAAAAAAAGATTTTTTGGATGAATGTGTGGCTTGGTTTTCACTCTGACATACACCATAATTTGTGAGACCTTATATAGACAGATGTGTGCCTCTCCTAATAATGTATAATGTGTAAAGAATTCATTTAGACATATGTGGATTCCAGTCAAGTTGCAGAAGCCTTTCAAGGACCATTGATAGAGGTAGGATGCACCAGAGATCAATTGCAAATGTCATAACAAGGGGTCTGAATTCCACTTGTAAATGGGATATTCCAGTCTTTTATATATATATACACACATTTACAAAACACTACAAACACTGTTTTCATTTTTGTTTGTTTCTTTTTTTTGAGTATTGGAGCATTGTGCGTAGATTTACAGTATGAGAAAAAAAAAAATTGAATCCATTTTAAGATGAGTCTGAAACACCACAAAATGTGGAGAAGAAGAAGAGGAGGAGGAAGAAGAAGAAGAGGGGGAGGAAGAAGAAGAAGAAGAGGGGGAGGAAGAAGGAAATGGAGGAAGGCGATGAGTGGGAAGAAGAGGCATTGATTCATCTCGTCAGAGCAGTGGCAGCAGTGGCGGTGGTGGTCCCCTCTGCTGAGAGACTTGTGCATGAGAATTAGTCTTGGGGTTAGAGCGGGGGTTATTTTTAGTGGCGTGCCGAGATATTTATACATTTCTATATTTATTAAGAATGCTTTCACTGCGGCTGGTCGGTTGGTCGGTCGGTCGGGGCGTTGGAGTTGCAGGGAAAATGGTTAATTAGTGCTGTGCATTCAGTAGAGAGAGAGAGAGAGGAGGGGGAGAGAGAGAGAGAGGAGGGGGAGAGAGAGGAGGGGGAGAGAGAGAGAGGAGGGGGAGGGGGCAGCTCCATCATGACCTCTCTTCACACTCATTACCCCTGAGAGAGGGAGAGAGGGAGAGGGGAGAGACACACACACACACACACACAGACAGACAGACAGACAGACAGAAAGAGGGAGAGAGAAGGGAATGAAATGAAGACAAGGAGGAGAGAGAGAGAGAGCAGAAAAAGGGGGCAGAGGTAGAGAGAGAGAGAGAGCAGAAAAAGGGGGCAGAGGTAGAGAGAGAGAGGGAGTAATACAGAGAAAGCAGAAAGCCAGAGAGAGCCTATTTGCGTGAAGTATGAAACTAACAACATAGGCCTCATCGGTAGTTGATAGAGTGATTTGTTGCACAGAATGTAAAATATTCGTGTTCATTTTTTGTTAGGTTATAGGAGATGAAGCACACACTAATCCCGACAGCTCACCGCGTCGGGATTAGTGTGTGCTTCATCTCACTGTGTGTTCACTGTGTGCTGAGTGTGTTTCACTAATTCACGAATTGGGATAAATGCAAAGACCAAATTTCTCTCACGGGATCAAAAGAGTATATTACTTATACTTACTTACTTAATCAGATGTAAAGAACTGATCTCTCTGTGCTAATCAGAGGTAAAGGCCTTGCTGTCAGGAACTCCATCAACCACAAATAGTTCCTCTGGAGGAGGACGAGGCAGAGGCAGCCCTGTTGCCAGGTGATAAGTGAATTTGCCAGATTTATCAGCAGGTTAAAGAAGAAGACGGCAATGCAGTGGTGGTGGTGTGTGTGTGTGTGGGGTGTGTGTGTGTGCAATGGGCTACACACACACACTCTCTCTCTCACACACACACTCTCTATCTCTTTGATTTACAGACACTCTCTCACACAAAAAAAACATACACTCTTTATCTCTCTCTCTCTCACACACACAGCCATACAGTACGCACACACACACACACACACACACACACACAGCAG
>NC_055964.1:31465012-31470012 GCF_018492685.1 Alosa sapidissima | reverse complement strand
CCGCTGTCTGGGCCAGGACCGCTCTTGACTCCGATCTGGGAAAGTTTCATCTTCTGATCCGGGAAAGTGCTATCTTCTAATCATGGGAAGTTCTATTTTCTAATCATGGGAAGTTCTATCTTCTGACCTGGAAAAGTTCTGTCTTCCAGTCCCTCCAGGAATTTGCGATGTTGTGATCGCAACAATTAACGCAAATTCAGCAAATCCTCGTGAATTCTGGGCGACCTCGCAATTTTGTCCAAACACCGCAACCTTTTTACAAATTTGACCAATCATCATGGTTTCCCCGTGAAATGTCACCTACCACAACAGTCCCTCGCGCAGAATATTGAGTCAGATGCCACACTCACTTCTGCAGACACCAGAGACTGTATAACTTGTTCACTCCTCTGCAGTTTTGATGACAATAAATAGAAGGCTAACGTTAATGATCTGCTTTACTTGCATCTCTCAACCTGGTGTTGCTAACCTACCTAGGCTATGAAAGTAAGTTAATTAAGGCCTACTTGGTTTACTGACATTTGAGTAGGCTACAGTATGCAACCCATTGGCAAACGTTTCACCTGGAGATGTCCTTTTAGCTCGTGTCATGTTTGCTAGCTTGTGGGCTCAGTTTGTGTAGTGCTACCAAAATCATAGAAATTAATAACATTGCAATACATTTACCTCTTCTATCCAAGAATGATGTCATTCGAGTTATTTTTTAACATTTATTTTAACTAATGACATAGAAAACATCCCGAATTCCATCCACATATCGTAATGCACTATTCAAAAAGTTATTTCCACTCGTAGCCGAACACAGTGAGATGCAAGCCTTCCAATCCACTTAGAAAACGCTACTCTCACGCCCTTAAAGTGACAGGCAGTCAATTAGACTTAAACACCACGTAATAACATTAAAGAAAAGTGTAATCTGATAGTTTTAACCAATATGAAATTACTACTTAGTTGGCTATTAGTAATTATGCAAGTCACAGAATATGAATTATTAAAAAGAAATGAACTTAATATGAATTACAACATATGTGAATGTATTGAAACATGTGACATGTGATATGATGCCATCTCTTTAGGGGGCTGTCTTTTTTGGACAGTTCTACGAAAGGTTATACTGCTTTGTGAATTACCCCAGTCAAATAATTTACACAAATAAAGTAGCCTAGGCCTACTTTGATTTTCTGTAAACCATACTATTTACCTTTACTTATCCTTTTTAATAAGCATCAAGATGATCAGTGTGATTTTGGTCTTAGGCTACTAACCTTAATTGCCCTCAATTCAATTTTTTATTTTTTTTTAAATCGCAACTATTTTTGCTATTTTCACTTCCTCCTGCAATTTCTTTGCAACAAACAGCTAAAAACACCGCAACTTCCATCGCAATTTTTTAGAAAAGTTGTCGCGAAGTCAGGCATTTTAGATCGCAACAATCTCAAAAAATCCTCGCGAAATCCTGGAGGGACTGGTCTTCTAATCATGGGAACTGGAGAAGGTCTATATTCTGACCTGGGAGATTTTTATATCCTGACCCGGGGAAGTTCTATCTTCTGACCCGGGGAAGTTCTTATATTCTAATCTAGGGAGGTTATATATTCTGACTCTGGAAAAGTTCAATATTCTATAGTTCTATATTCTGAAGTTCTATCTTCAGGCCAGCGTGCTTCATTATGTGTTTTACATGATATGTGTTATTACGGTCATTGGACTCATGTAAGGTCAGGGACATACCGGTAGTTGGTTTGTGTGCAGATCATTTACAGATCAATAATAAGTGGACCGTGTAAGATCATCGACAGAGTTATGACCCAGGACCGATGAGACACTAACCATTATTCTGTTCTGATGTGGATATACTGTGGCTACACGTTGGATCAGTGCATGTGGGAACTTTACTTGACAGCACAAATTCCAAATGCCTTTCCAAATTCTAAACTCCAGATTACAGTACTTTCCTGTAACAGACATTTTGCAAAGTCTAGCGCCAGATTGGTTCTTGTCCAGTCCTACCTTAGCAACAGTATCTATGTGAGGAAAGTCTATCAAATGTGTGTAACACATCCCATCCTCCATTCCACTGATTGCTCTACCATGTTAGATTGGAACCATTTTATGTAAACATACATTTTCCATGGTTATCATACAACCTCTCCCTTATAGTTCTACCATGCCTGGTTGTAGAATATGAATTGCCTGAGGGTTGTTCAGATTCCATGAATAAAGGTGAATGTTTGTGTTGATGTTTTCTTTGAACATGAACAATTTTGTAAACATACCATTTCCATGGGAACCTTTAGTTCAGGTCCCCTATATTTCCGTGGAGAACTACCTTCTCAGGCTGTTAGTGGGTCGTCGTAAACATTTGTGGTGAACTCAAGTCAAGCAGAAAACTGACTGCAAACCGTTTGTCTACAGTATGTTTTTGCGAATTTGAACTCCCCTCCGTTCTACCAAGACAAACTGAGAGCCCCTAACAGTAGAGGTAGGCTAGTAAACAGACATCAGTGTGTGTGTGTGTGTGTGTGTGTGTGTGTGTGTAGAGGTGGAATAGCAGAGCGTCAGAGGGAGTGTGTGCCATGCAGGGGAGATGCAAAGAGAGGAAATGTTTTTATTTTTCATCTCCGTGGAGAAGGTGGGTGGTGAGTTCCTCAGATGATTGGTGTGAAGAGCAACCTGTTCTAGCGTGGAGGAATTAATAAACGTTTCTTTAACAACGTCTCCAGTGCCGTCTGGAGCTATCATGCATATTTTACGGGGGTTACATAATTACCTTTCCAGCAAGGTAAATAAATGAAAGGGGGCTACGCCTCCGCAGTGCTGGAATTCTATTTCTGCCTGACAGGTGCTGCTTAATGGAAAAGAAGGTGTCGCATTACAGCCGGAGAGAATCCAAAACATGAACAGTGTATCTGTAAAGATATAAAGACAAAAACTTTGTCATTATATACCACTGAGTGGAAGTAATAGTTCTTGGTCTGTTTCCAGGGTCTTCAACAGCTTCCCAGAGAGCATCCAACCCACCCACCCAATGTGAGCGTGTGTGTGTGTGCGTATGCGTGTGTGCGTGTGTGTGTGTGTGCGTGTGTGTGTGTGTGTATGTGTGTGCGCGTGTGTGTGTGGTTACACTGACAAGTGTATTGATCTGAGTGGTAGAGCAGGGTCGGTTTTCCCCATATAAATCACTTGGGCCTCCACACAGACCTGTTATCTCCGTGAGCATGTAAATCAGGCCAATGGAACACATTACACTTTGCAGGTGGAGTTAGTCGATGTCACAGGAAAGACACCGTGATTCTGGACACAGTCCACACGCAGGCAGGCAGTCTTAGTGGTTGTTGCAGAATATAACCAAAGATCCTTGATTACTAGCAAGATAGAGCAACATAATTCGTTACTATGGGAGCAAAAAGGGACAGTTCCGGTCTGCATAAGTGGGAGTGTCACCCTACGTCACTAAATAAACTTTCTCTCTTAATAAGCAATAACAACAGATAAACATAATTGTGTTCACAGTATTATTGTCCATAATCATGTATGATACCAATGAATCATTCTTAAGGAAATTATATGAATAATTTAATTAGTCATGTGAACCGAGCTAGCTAGCTAGCTAACGCTAGCTTAAAATGCTATACAAGTGGATGGTAGTAGCTATGGCAATACAGCTATGCGCTAACAAGTGACTAGTAGTTGAAGGACTTCGCTTAAACTTAATATACTGTTGCAAATTCGCTTGAGTATAGACTATCCACTTTAACTAATGTCAGTAGTGTTATTCAGCTAGTTGTCATTTCAAAGAAATTACACTTCTCCGTTTAAAATGTTACCTTAGCTAAGAGGCTAGCTAGCATGCTAACAACCGGACAGTAACTGGCAGCAGCATGGTCTAATATTAAGTTATTAATATTAGACACTAAACACTAAAAAATTACACTATTAGGCTTGAAATGATCCCAAACACTTACAGATTATGACACAATTTTCCAAAAAAACCTCAACAAATCCAGAAAGACAAAATGACCAATTTATTGGTAAAATTCCACAAGTCTCCATTGACATTAGTGCAGCGAGGGTTTACTCTGGTCTGCATAAAGGGGGATTTTCCCCCCTCCCCCTTGCAATAATCGAACGCGGAAATTGTCGAACGTTTGCGCCTCTCGCTCCGCTTGAACCCTCTCTGATATAACCCCTTTCAACAATAAAAACAAAAACAATGCTTGAACGTTCTATTTGGTTCCCAATCTACTTCCTCTGCATTAAGATAACATCAGTGTGTGTGTGTGGCCAACTATGATGCTGATAATGGAACTCTCTTGAAAGGGTCTACATATGCTCCAGGAAAGGCAGTGTGCCGTGCCCATGCGGACATCTCTCTGATTGGTGGGTGCAGATCAGCCTGCCTGGAGAGGGGGTGAAGGGGAGAAAAAGTAGTCCTTCCTTAAAGGAACCGTATGTAAGACATATATTTCAATTAATCATAAAATGGCCCTGATATGTCACTAGACATTAAGAAATCATGTTCATTTCAAATACTTATATCACTGACAACAGTAGTCCGGCCAGGATATTGTCATTTAAAAAGTGAAGTTGCAGCCCTCAACTGATGTTGATATTGTCATGTTGTGTTTTGGCCTGATCCGTCACCCTCCACCTATCTACTAATCACAAAGTCAGTAGTGTTTCGGCATCTCAAGTCAAGTCGGCTTTTATTGTCAATCTGGGTTGCCAGCTCTGCCGGGGAGGGGCAGGGATACACCGCCCTACAGTAATTTGAAAGTGATTGCAGTACCAGTTTTGGCCACAATCTTACATACGGTTCCTTTAAGCCCTTACTGTCCACAAGTTACCAAAACGATTTTGGATAAAAACAGAAATGTAAAAAATCCCAGTTTATCCCCCAACCATGCCCGCCCTGTTGAGGACAAAAAAAACGGGGATTTGACCAGGATTGGGCTTGTTTGACTATTAAGGTTCCACCAGCTCTAGGACAAGGAGATTCG
>NC_055964.1:31429856-31454856 GCF_018492685.1 Alosa sapidissima | reverse complement strand
CGCGATTTCCTTCGACCACTTCCAGTTCCCCCATTGGTTCTGAAAGTCCCCCATTGGTTCAGACGTCTTGCAATGTGGAGGAGGCTCTCATGGTGGCTGGTGGAATTAGCTGCATGCTAATGGGTCAGTGTGAACACGAGGGATGGCTGCTGGTTAGGATGCCGCTATATGATACCTGGTGGGATTAGCTGCATGCTAATGAGCCAGTGTGAACATGAGGGCCTTTCTGGGAGTGATGGTGGCCGGTTAGCTTAGTTGATTAGAGCGGGGTGCTAATAACGCCAAGGTCACGGGTTCGATCCCCGTACGGGCCAATTTGTTCTTGAATTTCCCCGTGGGTATCAATAAAGTATCTATCCATCTATCGGAATGTCTGCTGGTCCGCTGTCGCTGTCGCTGGTTAGGATGCTCCAATAGGATGGCTGGTGAGATTAGTAGCTGCATGCTAATGCTCCCCTGCTCCTCTTTAAGGCTCTAATTAGACAGACACTCACTGCTGAAGGGCTGACTCCATTGATCCCACACGGAGCAAACACACACACACACACACGGAACAAACACTGGCAGTGGCAATCCTCCACATGATGTTTCATTGTTTCTACTGATCAGGTACACAAATCCATACCAGATCCCAGCGCAGAGTTGATTTGTGCAGCTCTCTGTCTCGCACAGTTCCTCAGCGTTTCTACCATCATCTGGTCCAGATCTGGCCCAGATCTGGTCTCTGCTGATGTTATCTCCCACAATCCTTCAGTGTTTTCACCTCCACAACCCCAGAACTGAGGAGCGTTCTTGTCTTGGTTTAGAAATGATGACGACATTGTGTCCTTCAGCTGAAAGGACCAGCCTTTGTAGTGTTTGTAGCTGAAGTAGGCGACTGGATAAAAAAGCAAACAGAAGATTTGGACCAAAAAATATTTTCATGTTCAGTGGTGCAATATTAGCACAATCGTTCACACACAGTGTTGCACAGTATGAAGAATCAAAGAATGAGGATGATTCAACAGAATTAAAGCAGTTAAACAATAACAGCTTCACTGTTTTTCAGCTTAGACAGCCAGAGCTACTGCATTATACATAGTTCAGTCAGAACTACTGTATGTCTCTGTGTGAATAATATTCTTATAACAGCCTTCCCTGATATGTGACATGTTGGATTGTGTAGAAATAGCACCTATATGATCCTGTGAGTAATAATGTAAGCATTTCAAGCTCTCAGATTTTTATAGAATTATGCACATAGAGCCACCACATCACCATAGCGACGCAAGAAGGCACTGAGTGTGTCTGTTTTTCCCATGATGCACTGCGGCTGATTGCGGAATGAGAGAAGGGCACAGGAGTCAGTGAAATTCTCCACATTTCAGAGAAAACTTTTGCACACCCACACACTGAGCTAATTATAATGCCACAGTGGGTTGCATATTGTACTTCTCTCATTAGTTTCTCTGTGTTCTTCATTGTCCCCTCTCTGTGACAAGCCAGGGTGGACAATAGATCACAGAGGCAGCCAGCCGCCGGGGAATGAGGACTAACTGTGGGGTAGTAACAATTAGTATGTGTATGGTGTTTTCTAAAACTCAAAACCAATCTGACGGTTTGTGAAATCAGAGCTACCCGCAGTGCACTGAAAAAATATCAACGCTTTCAAGTTTCATGGACGCTTTTTATTTAGGAGGAAAGCTAGTCTTAGTAGCATTGTTGCTACACATGATTCAATACCTGATTTTTTAATGTCTCCCCAGAACTCCACCATCAGAACACACCAAAGTCTCCCCTGGTCTCTAGAGACAAGCTCATGTTGTCCTTCTCTTAAGATGAGGCTCTCTCTCTCTAGGCCTTTATGGGAACCTACTGATTTCAGATCAGCTGATGTGCCTTGCATCATCTTACATCACTTCTGTTCAGTATCTATTGGGAGATTTTAATGTCTGACTTCAGAGGATGGCTTTCAGCTCTTAGTGATGCAGAAACAGGCCCTGACCAATGGCTGCGTCTCTGGTGTAGTCAGCACCAAATCACCTTCCTGGACATGTTCATCGACAGTTATAACACAATTATATACACCTGCTATTACACATCCCATTACACTGTTATTACTCATTCCTACAGGCTGCCCGGCATGTGTGTCTGAGTGTGTGTGTGTGTGTGTGTGTGTGTGTGTGTGTGTGTGTGTGTGTGTGTGTGTGTGTGTGTGTGTGTGTGTGTGTGTGATTCATCTGACATTTTCTGTTGCTTACTCTGGTCCATTCTCTGTCCTCTCCGATACCCCAGCTTGTTCCCTGTGTGTGTGTGTGTGTGTGTGTGTGTGTGTGTGTGTGTGTGGATCCCGCTGCCTTTTCTTTCAGTGTTGAATGACAGGTTGAATGGCAGCGAGAGGTAGAGAGCAACTCCCACTGTGTGTGTTAAGTGCAGCACTGTGTATATTAAGTGTGTGTGTGTGTGTGTGTGTGCGCGTGGCGTGTGTGTGCGTGTGTGCGTGTGCGCGCGCGCGTGTGTGTGTGGGTGTTTGTGTGTATTGTGTGTGTGTGTGTGTGTGTGTGTGTGTGTCGTGCGTGTGTGTGTGTGTGTGTCGTGCGTGTGTGTGTATGTGCGCGGCGCGTGTGTGTGTGCTCCCCCTCTGACAGGCTGGTCTGCTGGCTAGAGAGGCTGAATGGGAGCTGTAGGTGCCTCTGGTCCCCGGTGTTCAGCTCAGCTACAGTGCGGCAGCCATCTCTTATTGATGTGATTTTTACAGTGCAGCTCTGAATTATTGAGCCAGGGGAGTGAAGAAGGGGAGAAAGTGGACAGGGGAGACGCTGGCTAGGCTCAGACAGCGCAAAAGCCCTGCTGCTGGGGAACGGGGGTGGACCAGGCTAGTCTTTCACTATCGCTAATTGTTCCCAAGAAAGGACAAGGAAGGAAAGCAACCAAAACAAACAAACAAACCCCTCTAATAAACAAAAAAATAAATAAACAAACAGGAGATGGTGTAGATGTGAGCCGGGTCTGGAAATGTCGAGGTTGAGGTCGAGCAGCTGATGGGTGGATGATGGGAAGTAGGACACTTACTGAATTTCTTACGGTCAGTAAGCACAAACACAAACAAAAACAAAAGCTCTAGAGAGATGCTTTAGAAATCTGTCAGTCCAGATATCCTAGTGTCCAGATATCCTAGTGTCCAGATATCCTAGTGTCCAGATATCCTAGTGTCCAGATATCCTAGTATCCACTCTCACTAGTATCCACCCACACTGTGACAGGGTTGGATAATTATATTATGGGCTATCCCATCAAATATTAAAATACATCATATTACAGATACCCATATTATGGATTCATCTGTATGATCAGTTAAATGTGTAGTAAGTATAAGTATGTATACTTTTTTGATCCCGTGAGGGAAATTTGGTCTCTACATTTATCCCAATCTGTGAACTAGTGAAACACACTCAGCACACAGTGAACACACAGTGAGGTGAAGCACACACTAATCCCGGCGCAGTGAGCTGCCTGCAACAACAGCGGCGCTCGGGGAGCAGTGAGGGTGTGCGTTGAGATAGAGAGAGACTCTCCTTTTACAATGAACATTTTGGATCGGGCATTGTGTGTGTGTGTGTGTGTGCGTTGAGATAGAGAGAGACACTCCTTTTACAATGAACATTTTGGAGCGGGCATTGTGTGTGTGTGTGTGTGTGTGTGTGTGTGTGTGTGTGTGTGTGTGTGTATTGAGATAGAGAGAAACACTTCTTTTACAATGAACATTTTGGAGCGGGCATGGCTATGCTGATGTGTGTGATGTATGTGTGCTGTCTGTTTGCGAGTGGTTGGATCAGAACTGCTCTTCCCTCCTGTTTGGAAGATGTTTGTACGACACACAAATGTCAGTATGATAGTTAATTATTTGTCTTCAAGCAAACACATATTTAATTAAACGTGGGCTTCTGAGACTTACCATCTGTTTGTCTATTTTTCCTTCTACACACACTAATATGAAAGTTAACTTGATATTGATTCTGCTTCCTACCAGATGACTATGGCATGAAACACTTACCCAATTGTGTTGGGTACTCTGTAATGAAACACTTTAATGATGGGGATCTGTACTTGATAATTGAAAGGATGTAACGTTTCAATTATCTGTGTCTTGCCTTGCTCTCTGTCCCTCCATCTAATCAATACTACACTCTCTCTCTCTCTCTCTCTCTCTGTCTGAACTGAGATTCATAGAAGGTCATTTTTACATTTCACACTTTTCTTATAAATGTGTTTCTCTCTCTCTCTCTCTCTCTCTCCCTTTTCTCTCTCTTTGCATTCCTCCACTGTTCCTGAATCATTCAGTGGAGTGTTATCCATCTCTCTCTCCATTCTCTTTCTCCACACCTCCTCTTCATCCTGTCTTTTTATAAGCCCTTTTCTGGCCTGCCTGGCGTCCCGCCCTCACAGATTATTCACAGACTTTCCCAGGCTCCATAATTCACCCAGGAGTCGGAGCCAGTCCACCCACCCAGAGCAGTATGAACCCCCAGACAGGAGGCACCACCGCTGGACTCTTTCATCTGTGAGCCACAGCCTCGCAGAGGGTGAATGTAGCCAATGAGACCCGTAGCTTTGATGAGAAGCCGTCAGGAATGAGATGCAGTCCCTGCAGACTGCACACTGCACACTGCATACTGCACACTCCAATCCACTCAGGCTGCTGTACACAGTGCACTGATGAGATGAGATGAGATTAGATGGGAGACTCGGAGATTAGATGGGAGACTCAAAAATGAGATGGGAGACTCAGAGATGAGATGGGAGACTCAGAGATGAGATTGAAGACTCAGAGATTAGATGGGAGACTCAAAGATGAGATGAGATGAGATGGAAGACTCAGAGATGAGATGGGAGACTCAGAGATTAGATGGGAGGCCCAGGGATGAGATGGGAGACTCAGATATTAGATGAGATGAGATGGAAGACTCAGAGATTAGATGGGAGACTCAGAGATTAGATGGGAGGTCCAGAGATGAGATGGGAGACTCAGAGATTAGATGGGAGACTGACTGACTCAGAGATGCAGGGCTCAAAAGGACGGAGATTCAGCTCTGCTTTGATCTGCTGACTCACAAGCAGGATACTTTTATTGGACAACTATGTGTCGTCCAGACATGGAGAGAATTTAAGATCTGGTGGTCTGGTGCTTAAACCACTCTGGAGTGAAGAGAAATAAACAAACAAAAAAACACACACAAACACACTGCAACAATGTATACAACCATGATAGTTCAGTTCACTTCATGTACACACCTCATTTGTGATTGGCCAGAATAGGCTATGGCATCCCTGGTCACATGACAAATAATCTGCAGGGCCCGGACTTGCTGGATTTAAACTTTTGGATGACAGGTGTGATAGTTATGAGAAAGTTTACTCTTGATGTATACAACTGTATTGTGATGGATAGCAAACAAACATTCTCTCCAGGAGATGACTTGTGGTGTAAAGTTTACAGCGTATCGTTCCACTAACCAAACACTAAGGTGACATCAGCTGATGTACTTGACAAATAACGAAATCAAGTGTCAATATTGTCTCGTACAAATCACACCAACAGAATATGTCAGATAGGTGAACGTTCTGTTTGGTGATGGATAGCAAATAAAGATTCGCCCGGACATTACTTGTGGTGTAAAATTTGCAGCTCTCACAAACGGATCACTGATGAAACGTCAGCTGATGTTCTCGACAAATAGCGGGATATAGCTATAGACCCTTTCAACAAGGTAAACAAAAACAATGCTTGAACGTTCTATTTGGGCCCCAATCTACTTCCTCTGCATTAAGATAACATATGGAATGTTAAAAAACAACTATGATGCTGATAATGGAACTCTCTTGAAAGGGTCCATATGGCTTTGCACAAACCATGGCAACAGAGCCATGGCAACAGAGCCATGTGATAACAGATAACTCTCCGAGGGTGTAACAGCGTCTGCCTTCTGTCCACGCATCTGTGGATGGGAGAGGTCAACAGTAATCTGTTTTCTGGGAAGCCGTCAGGTTGGTTTTTAAACATCAAGGGTGATATAATATTTAATCTGTTGGGATGCCAGGAGGCTACAGATGCTTATTCTGTTCGTTGACCGACGTTCGTACCAGCACAGCTGAAGCTCACCGCAGGGACAAAAGTTAACAGATGGACTCTGTTTAACTCTAGTCACTGGGCCCTCCCAAAAGAAAGCTGAATATGGTGACTGAAACGGAGTGTGTTTTTATGGCTGGTTAAATGAGAGCTTCACAGGAGAACTGAATGCAAGGACCCCGATAGAGACATTTTTGCCAACACCAGCCAAGTGTATTAGTATCACCGCGTCGTTTGTTTATAATTGTTCTGCTAACTGCAGTCTGTCTGCAGGCTCAGACCTCTTACCTCATTTCATGTCACAAACAAACAGTGATGTTTATGAAATCAAAAATGTGGTTTTAATTTAGTTGTATTGCTTTCGTCTTTTTAAATAACACATGATCAAGCTACTGTAGTTCCCTTCATTTTGCAACCCCCCCCCCCCCCCCCCCCCCCCAGGAGCACATACACCCACCCACACACCCTTCTCCTAATTTTAGATTTTCGAGATTCCCTTCTGATATGAATCTTATTTATCATCATAACCGCAAGGCGGAAAGAAAACGCTCTTTGAAGTTTGACATTTTCCTCAATAGAAATGTCACCCGGCATCAACCGAGTTGGCTGCATTACTGGGTAACGAATGACTTAACTTCGGGCAAGTGAACAGCGTCTGTGGCATTTATGGAAATTAGACGCCCAAGGGGGAGTTCTGGAATTGCCATCAGACTCAGATGGAGACAAATAGCATTAGAGGCTGAAGAGGAGTTCAGGGTGGGGGAGTGAGAAAACATTTGAAGTATACTGTAGGTGTGAATATGAGCTGTGGGTTTTATAGGAAATGAAACTCGTTTTCTCACAAGGGTGGCACAACTATATACACAAGGGCTGGAGGTAGCAATGTGGACAAGCTCCTGGTACAAGCTGTGAACACCCCCCCCACCACCACCACCACCACCACACACCACACACACACACACACACACACACACGGCTGCCTCATCTGCAATTGGTCGGAATAGGCTCTGGCATGCTTGGTTGCATAACAATTAAGCTGCAGACTCCCATTCTGTTCCTATTCCACACTCAGCCACCTCCATTCTGAGGACACACTCAGCCACCTCCATTCTGAGGACATTCTGAGGACACACTCAGCCACCTCCATTCTGAGGACACACTCAGCCACCTCCATTCTGAGGACACACTCAGCCACCTCCATTCTGAGGACACACACAGCCACCTCCATTCTGAGTACACACACAGCCACCTCCATTCTCAAAGTCAAAGTCAAAGTCAGCTTTATTGTCAATTTCTTCACATGTTCCAGACATACAAAGAGATCGAAATTACGTTTCTCACTATCCCACGGTGAAGACAAGACATATTTTTCCAATTTAAGTCCACAGACAAACATAACATTCAAGTAAACAAAAATGTAAGTAAATAAGTAAATAAGAGGGCACATATAATAATGAAAAAATAAGAGCAGCAAAATTTGGTTGAAATTGTCAATAAAACACTAGTGCAAAGTCAGGCCAATAAAAGGCTTGGGTAGTTCTGTTTGACCTAAGTAATAAAGAAAGTGGCATAGTGGTGCAAGTTATGTAAGAGCAGCAGAAGTGTTGTGTTTTCAGGACAACAACACCAAGTTGTAAAGTGTACAAGTGTGCAAGTGGAGTAGTGCAGGCGGCCATTGTGGGTCCAATGTCCAGGATGTTATGTAGCTGAGGGTGGAGGGGGGAGAGGAGGGAGAGAGTTCAGCATCCTTACAGCTTGGTGTATGAAGCTGTTGGTGAGTCTGGTAGTGCGGGAGCGCAGGCTTCTGTACCTCTTCCCAGAGGGCAGTAGATCAAACAGATTGTGAGCGGGGTGACTTGCATCACTCACAATTTTGGTCGCCTTGCGGGTGAGGTGGGTGGTGTAAATGTCCTTCAGGGAGGGGAGTGAAGCACCAATAATCCTTCCAGCTGTGTTCACTATGCGCTGCAGGGCTTTCCTGTTGTATTCAGTGCAGCTTCCGCCCCACACAGCGATACAGCTGGAGAGGATGCTCTCAATGGTGCCTCGGTAGAATGTGGTCATGATGGCTGGTGGAGCACTTGCTCGCCTGAGTTTCCGCAGGAAGTACAGGCGGCGCTGAGCTCTCTTCGCCAGTGATGCAGTGTTGGTGGTCCAGGAGAGGTCTTCACTGATGTGCACCCCCAGGAATTTGGTGCTGCTCGCTCTCTCCACCACAGCACCGTCGATGGTCAGTGGCAGGTGTTGGGTGTGACCTCTCCGGAAGTCAACAACAATCTCTTTGGTCTTGCTGACGTTCAGCAGGAGGTTGTTGTCCCTGCACCACGTGGTCAGATGGTCGACCTCCAACCTGTATTGAGTCTCGTCGCCCTTGGTGATGAGACCCACCAGAGTTGTGTCGTCAGCAAATTTCACTATGTGATTGTTGCTGTAGGTTGCAGTGCAGTCATGCGTCAGCAGGGTGAAGAGCAGCGGACTGAGCACGCAGCCTTGGGGGGCCCCTGTGCCCCCCAAGGCACATTCCTTAATTAATCCATTAATTAAGGACATTCTGAGGACACACTCAGCCACCTCCATTCTGAGGACACACTCAGCCACCTCCATTCTGAGGACACACTCAGCCACCTCCATTCTGAGGACACACACAGCCACCTTCATTCTGAGTACACACACAGCCACCTCCATTCTGAGGACACACTCAGCCCCCTCCATTCTGAGGACATTCTGAGGACACACTCAGCCACCTCCATTCCGATTCTGATTCCGAGGACAGACTCCTCCAGCCACCTCCATTGCCTCAGTTTCCATCTCTTTCTACATGGCTGTGTGTCCCTGTAAACTCAGAGTCTAATCTCACCTCCGTCTCCGTCACAGTACGCCCAGTTACTTGCTGTGCCTATTTCACCCAGACCTCCTCGCTTATCCCTTTGCATAATAACAGCGCTGTTTTCCTGTGGTCATATCAGGTACTGCAGACTGACACCCGGTTCTGCCCTCTCAGACTGCAGAGGCTGTTCAGGGGACATTTTCATTAAAGGGGTTCTCAAAGATCTGTGTTAGGCAGAAAGAAGCCTGATCTTAAAGGGACACCAGGCAAGCCTGATGCTTTTTCTCTACGAAACTCCCCCTCGCTCGGTCTGAAGCTGTTTTCCTTTTCTTTGCATCTTCCGTCACAGGTTTTCGCTGCTTCTTCGCCGGCTCTGCCATTATACACACGTTTGCAACAATCTCTAGCGTTTCGTTAGCCTGCCTCTGTGCTGTGGATGCAGGATGTAAACTGATCCTGCTTCGGTCGGCGGGTACGATACACTGAACTTGCAAGCGGGATATTCTTCCTACAGGCAGTAGGGGCGGGCGAGAGAGTCTTCATTCACCCTGTAATGAGTCATTTAACCATATACCGACTTACGAAGATGAGTAATTAACACGAAAACGTTGCCTGGTGTCCCTTTAAAGGTAGCATAGATACTCAAGGAACAGATCAAACAGTGTTATGCCTTTGGAACTCTACTTGTGATGTGATCTGGGAAAACCCTTCACATGGTGCAATTTTACCAACTTATGATTCTGATATACTATCCTAGCAACATCCAAGATTTTGGGAGGATGGTATCCAGGATTTTGCTAGGGGACGGTGTCCAGAATGTTGCAAGGATGGTATCAGAATCTTAAGTTGGTGAAATTTCACCAGAGAGGGTTGAAACGGAGCTAAAATCAAGGATTTTTGAGTGCATCATGTGAAGGGTTTTCGTAGATCGCATCACATTTTGTTATGAACGGCACAGACTTTTGATGCAAGGAGGGAAGGATGAATGGATGAAAGATTTTTTTGATTGAAGAGTGTTTGCTTTGGATGTCTATGAAGATGAAGTCTTCTGAATGCTGCGGTTGCATAATGTTAATGAATTAACCATGTTAAATGTTAAATGTTAATGGATTAATTAAGGATAATGTTGTTAACTGAACACATAACTCTAAAATAAAAGTTGATAAATGATTGCAGGAGGATGGTAAGGTTGTTGACAGCAGTCTCCTGGGCGATGCCAACGGGATGGATCCGGTGCCGGGCCGACAGAAGAACTCTGGGAAATGGCAGCGGCCCCGCTTCACCCGCAAAGCCCTGATGAGGTGCTGCTTAGTGAAATGGATCCTGTCTACAACCACGCCACAGGGACAAGGTAAGCAGGGGCAGGGATGGGTGTGTGGGAGTGTGTGTGTGTGTGTGTGTGTGAGAGAGAGAGAGAGGGGATCCCCATCACAGCTGCTTGGATAGGGTGAGTGGGAGCAGGGATGGTGTGTGTGTATGTGTGTGTGTGTGTGTGTGTGTGTGTGTGTGTGTGTGTGTGTGTGTGCGTGTGTGTGCGTGAGGGGGTCCCCCTCGAAGCTGCATGGACAAGGTGAGTGGGGTGCTGGGGATGATGAGGGTGTGGAGGTGGCTGTTGGATGGGTGACTCTACATCACAATCGGCTTAAGAACGATGGCGACAAAAGATATGTTACTGAGGTGACCTACGCAAGACCTTGTGAACGTCCTTGTGAGCAGAACGATCACACTGATATTGTCTATCCACTGAGAGTGTGTGTGTGTGTGTGTGTGTGTGTGTGTACGTAGATATTATCTATCCACTGAGTTTGCTACTCTTTTATTTGTCTACTGTGACGTGTGAGTTTTTAAAGAAATATACTCAGCCGACACGCAAACAGAGCTTCACACAACTCATCCAGGTCCACACTCTGACTGCGGATGACTGTGAAATCTGAAAATGGCGCCTTGCCCCTGGATTACCTCCTACAGAGGGACTCGGCCGCCGCCACCTCGTCTGTGCCGGACCTGGGCCAGTCTGGAGCCAGAGCCAGCTGTTATGTAGGCAGAGCTTTTAAGAGCGTGAACCCTGAGCCTTCCTCCTAAATAAATAAAGCCGTGTCTTCCAACCCCCCCAATCCCCCCCCCCACTCATCCCACGCATGATTAGTCAGAGGGATGGCAGCATGCTGGTTGATTAAGACATCTGGACTGTGGAGTGTGTGTGTGTGTGTGTGTATGTGTGTGTGTGTGTGTGTGTGTGTGTGTGTGTGTGAATGTGTGTGTGGACCGTGGACTGTGCTTCCCCTTCTGCCTTGTGTGGTGCCTGGGATGAACTCGCCTCTCTCCGGCTGAAGTTTGTACTGTGTTTTAGACTCAGCATGTATGTATATATGTACTGTATTTATGTATTTATGTATTTATTTATTTACCTATTTATCTATTTATCTATTTATCTACCTATTTATTTTTAGTTTGTTTATGCATTTATCAATGTGTTTAGCTGATGCTTTTACCCAAAGCAACTTATACCAATTGCATGGTACAACCTGCGGCTACTGCAGGCTAGGCAGACTTCTCTCCTCTCAGTGGCTGGAGTGTGTTGAGTGTATTAGGCTGTGGAGGTGCGTGAGCTTTAGAGATGCAGCGTGATGGATTACCCACGATGACGAGAGCAGAGCTCCGCTCCATTAGCTCCAGAGAGAGCCATGCTGGAGCAGGTATGAGGAAGGGGATTGTTCTGTCCGAGGCCCAGAAGGTGTGCGTAATGGAGCGCGTAAAGTCCAATCCAGCAGGTCCAGTCAGCGAGGGGAACCTCCGCGCTCTCTATTAGCCTATTAGAAGGAGGGAGCTGCTCAGACTGCAATTAGAGACTTAATCAGACTTCAAAGGCTTTTATGGACTATCTCCAACTGGGACTCATTCTCTCTCTCTCTCTCTCTCTCTCTCTCTCTCTCTCTCTCTCTCTCTCTCTCTCTCTTTCTCTCTCTCTCTCTCTCTTTCTCTCTCTCTCTGTGAGAGTGTATGTGTGTGTGTATGTGTGTGTTTGGGTGTGAGTGAGTATGTATGAGTCAGAGTGTGTGTGTGTGTGTGCACATATATTTATCTCTCTCCTCCCCCTCCTCTATCATGATTTTGTTGCTGACCTCAGCAGTCTTATTTCCTCCTGCGTGAGACGGGGATGTAATGACCAGTCCTGTAACCGTGATACGCTCGACTCTCCTCCCCTCATCGATTGGTTGCCTGGTCACCTAGGCCACACGCCCCTCAGAACATATCTCTGCCTCGACCAACGGACACAGCACGGTCAGCAGGAAGTGTCCGAGCTCACTGGGCCATCTCTGATACTGAGAGAAGAAACTACAAGATGGGGGGGGGGGGCAGTGAAACCATGGAAATAAGATAGCAGCATTAATGCACCGTTCCTCATGAAGAGCTGAACTTAAAGACCTCCCACTTCATCATAATGTCAATGTTGTTTCCTCACTGGAATCCCCCTATCTATCTATCTATCTATCTACATCTATCTATCTATCTATCTATCTATCTATCTCATACCTGCCAACACTCCCGTTTTTCCCGGGTTCTCCGTATTTCAAGGTCATCTCCTAGCACCCTCCCGGTTTTGTTATTTCTCCCGGAAAACTCCCGTAATTTAGCATGGCCAATCAAACTTCATTGTAAAATCATTGATCCATTCATTCATTTTCTATTAGTTTGACATCTCCCAGGTTGCCAGATTGTGTATGAAATACACCCTACACATACACGATCACTTAGTTTCAATTTCAACCGTTTTGTCATAGGCTAAAACCAGGCAACCCAAAACCCAAATAAGGAAGCGGGTGCCGACTGCGCAGCCTGAGTCTCGTCGTAAGCAAGCGGGCTAGTTGAATGGCCTACTCCAGAACTAGCTGTTGTGAAATTGTTGGGAATTTAATTGATTAACACATCACATAAACTGTTATTGAGTGTTGTTGATACACTGAACTTGTGCCCTCGGAACCAAATCTGACAGCAAGCAGCTTTGGAGTTTTGGAAGTAGACTGCAGGCAGGCAGCTGGTGGATACATAACTGGCATGCGTAAGGTAATGGTAAGGTAAAAGCAACGACCGAAATGCAGTGCTGAAACACGTGTATTAAACTTTTAAAAATGCAAACACAGATCCGGTATAAACACTGACCCCCCCCCCCCCCCCCCCCCCCCCCCCAAAAAAAAAATGTTGAAAGGTATGATCTATCTATCTCTCTATCCATCCATCTATCTATCTATCTATCTATCTATTCCTTTTCATTTAGCAACACTTTGAGGTAGTCTAAAGAGTTATTATCAGAGAGTAGCAGAGAAAGACCAATGACTGACTCTCCACTTGCTGCCTCTGACCTTGTCCGTCACTGTTGAGTGGTGCCACAGTGGTGTACAGTACGTTTCTATTGGTTCCCCATTGAAATAGGCCCCTCTATGCCCTCTGCTGGACCAAGCGTATATTGCATGTTGTTCTCATTCTCCATTATCCATCCTACAATGGCTCCCTCTAGTGGTGGAAAGAATGCATTGTTAGTTTTTGAGGTCAGACTTTTTGAGTGTCAAGCACTTGTTTGTTGTTTTTATTTTTAGACTGGTGTGTTTAGGAGAACACACTCTAGATTATTCCCCTACTCTCTGTTCCTGTGTCTTCCACGTGAGTGCAATGAGATGTCAAAGACTTGTGATGCCGCCCTTTGAGTTTTGACTCTCAGGAAAATATTTAAATGATGTCCGATGATAGCTTGTCATTTAGCTTGTCATTTGGGAGGGGGGGGGGGGGGGGGGGGGTTGTCCAGCTATTACAGATTGACTGAAATACAATTGTTTCATAAAGCATAAATGTGTTTCCTGTTCATGAAAACAGGTTATTTTGGAAGACCGTGGAAGACTAGTCTTACGGAAGTTGTGGAGGACTAAAGTTTAAAATATATTTATATGTAGACCGTGAAATAGGTCTGTATTGTGGGGAGAGAGGAGAAGAAAGGAAGCATGGACACCAATGGCGTCTGCATCTCTTGTTTATTTTTTTCATCTTTCATAATGTAATAGATCTAGTTGTGATGTGATATCAGCCCCTGATGTGTTGCCTGGTTGTGTGTGTTGGTGTTGTGTTCTGAGGTTTTGTGTGTTGGTGTTGTGATGTCTTTGTGTGTGTTGGTGTTGTTGTGATGTCTGGTTGTGTGTGTTGGTGTTGTGTTCTGTGGTTTTTTTGTGTTGGTGTTGTGATGTCTGGTTGTGTGTGTTGGTGTTGTTGTGATGTCTGGTTGTGTGTTGGTGTTTTTGTGATGTCTGGTTGAGTGTGTTGGTGTTGTGTTCTGTGGTTTTGTGTGTTGGTGTTGTGATGTCTGGTTGTGTGTGTTGGTGTTGTGTTCTGTGGTTGTGTGTGTTGGTGTTGTAATTCTGGTTGTGTGTGTGTGTGTTGGTGTTGTGATGTCTGGTTGTGTGTGTTGGTATTGTGTTCTGTGGTTGTGTGTTGTTGTGATGTCTGGTTGTGTGTGTTGGTGTTGTGATGTCTGGTTGTGTGTGTTGGTGTTGTGCTCTGTGGTTGTGTGCGTTGGTGTTGTTGTGATGTCTGGTTGTGTGTGTTGGTGTTGTGATGTCTGGTTGTGTGCGTTGGTGTTGTTGTGATGTTGTTGTGTTGACTGTGGTCTAGCTCACTGAATGACGATCTGAGGTACAAAGGCATTGTGGTCCTCTGAGAGCAGGCATCCCGTCTCCGTGACAACCAAACCATCCTCCACCCAGCCCTCAGTGACACACTGGGGGTCACGCTGAAACTTTAGAAGCTCCTCTTTCACTCGTCACCCCCTCTCTCTCCCTCTCTCCAGCCTTTTCTCCTCTCTCTCCCTCCCTCTCTCTCTCCCTCTATCCAGCCTTTTCTCCTTTCTGTCCCTCACTGTCCCTTTCTCTCTATCTCTCTCTCTCCCTCCCTCTCTCCCTCCCTCTCTCTCTCTTCAGCCTTTTCTCCTCTCTGTCCCTCACTCTGACCATCGTCCTCTCGTCCGCTGTCTTCCTCTATTTCTGTGTTACAAACACACACACATGCACACACACGCAGACATACACACATGCCCACACACACACTGACGTGTAGCTCCACGCCTCTGTTCTTTCCTCACACACCCTCCCAAGCAGGGGGCCTGAAAGAGGAGCAGTGAAGAGGAGCAGAAAGAGGAGGAAGAGGAGCAGAAAGAGGAGAGGACAGAGATCTCACAGTCACACTTCACAGGAGTTCTGTAGGGGATGTAAGCACCTTTGGGAAGTAATAAGTTCTTGCACTGAGCAGATCACCAGTTTCCCGCTGGACCGGTCAGCCTCTGATGGACTTTCCTTCGGTTCTCTTGACATATTGGAGAAGCGCTGGACTGGTTTCATGATAGCTGCCTCTGCCGGACTTTCCTTCGGTTCTCTTGACGTATTAGAGAAGCGCCGGACTGGTTTCATGATAGCTGCCTCTGCCGGACTTTCCTTTGGTTCTCTTGACATATTGGAGAAGCGCCGGACTGGTTTCATGATAGCTGAAGCCGTGAGTGGCATCAGCTCTGAGGGAGAGGTGTGGGTCTCCACCCAGCGTAGTCACGCCAGTCACAGCACACGTGCACACAGAGAGACTCACTCCTCTGGAGCTGATCCTCTCGGTTTCACTGATTCTCTGGCTGTTCAGACGCACAGCAGAAGCGAGCAGCGGGGACTCTGCTCTGACGACGCGCTCGCTAAGACTTTTCTTCTGGGTTCTTGAGGAATTCCTGCTCGCCGTTCCGTCTTCAACAGCTTTTTGTCTCAGTTTTTTTGCTTTTGAAACTTTACTTGCTTTTGAGCAGAGGTCCAGTGCTGGAAGGTCGTTGGGAGAGGTCGAAGGTGAAAGGTCAGGATGAACGAGTGCCGGACAGAGTGTCAGAGGGAGTTGGAGAAAGTTCTACGTTGGTTTTTCGGGCTCTTTACCGGCACATTCTCTCCAGGTACAGACAGAAAGACAGACAACGATGGAGATCCTCTCCATTTCTCTCTCTCCATCTCTCTCTCTCTCTGTCAATGTTCTTCTTTATCTATCCATTTTCGTCTGTTTTGGCTTTGTTTTTAGCCTTCTTTCCCTGGCGATTGTTGCTATCTCTCTCTCTCTGTCGATGCCTGTCTCTGATATCTCGATTTGTATTTCTACAGATCTGTCATCATTGGATTTCCTTCTCTTTCTCTGTGTCTGTCCATCATTGTGTCCGTGATATTCACCACTCTGTCTGTCATGCCCTTGATTTGTCTCGTTCACCTTCCTACAATTTGTTTTCCCTATATTTTTCTTATATTAAACTTAATGTGCAAATGGCTAAGCTGCAACTCTAAATAAATGACAGTAATCTGCTCTTTGGGAGAGCCTGGATGCACTCCTGTAACTTGATATTTGAGAAACCAATGGATCCTAAGTCTTCTCTCTTATAAGTTAGAGTTCTTTCTTTAAAGAGGTGTCTGTGTGTCTGTGTGTGTGTGTGTGTGTGTGTGTGTGTGTGTGTGTGTGTGTGTGTGTGTGTGTGTGTGTGTGTGTGTGTGTGTGTATTTGTGTGTGCGTGTGTGTGTGCGTGTGTGTATGACGTTCTAGAATGACGTTTAATCTCTATGAGTAACCCTGACCAATAACTCTGCCCAAGAATGGACTGTGACGTTTAAGAATAATGCCCATATCAGTCCCAGACAAGAGTGTTAAGCGTAAGGGTTTATGTTCTGGAAGGTTCTATGTGTTTTTTGTGTTCTTGTGTAGTGACTTTCATGACTGTTCAACTGTGCCTATCAAAGAGGAACATGAGTCTGTGCTAACAGAGCTACAGCTACCCAGATCAGAGCCAGATCCGAGCCAGATCCACTCCATAAGTACCTACGACATAAGAATAACATAGGAACCCAGTATATGAGTAGTGCTTGCAATGGTGCTCAGCTCTTGGGTTCAGGGCCAGGGCGCTACAGTATTTGTGTTATTTTGGCCATTTTCTGTGCTCTTTCCCTGCTGGGTCTGTTTTACATGGAGCATCGATCAAATGTAAACCAATCCCACATCTCCCAATCCCAGCATCGCCGCTCTGCTGGAGAACTGTGAGGAGCAGTGGCTGGTCAGTGTTTGTGTGTGTGTGTGTGTGTGTGTGTGTGTGTGTGTGTGTGTGTGTGTGTGTGTGTGTGTATGCATGTGTGCATGTGTCTGAATCCTCTTCAGTCATGTCTGTGCGAATCAATATACTTTATAAACTGTACAGTCATTGGCGTGAACATACACGCAAAAACCACAGCTGTGTGTGTGTGTGTGTGTGTGTGTGTGTGTGTGTGTGTGTGTGTGTGTGTGTGGTGTGTGTGTGTGTGTGTTGTCATAACAAACTGGGTCTTCCTAGTTTCTCAAATAGGTCACAAAAGAATCTGCCATCATTGTCAAAGTTTCAAATAATTTTGCACAAGAATGCAATGATCATTTAAGAGGTTTAGAGGTGTTATTACAGTAAGAACTTATAGTTTTGTCTGCTATATAAGAAATCAAGTCATTAAGGCTTTAAATCTCAGAATCTCTCTCTCTCTCTCCCTCCTTTACTCTCTCCCTCTCTTTGTCTCTCTCTTTCTCCCTCCCTTCCTCTCTCTCTCTCTCTCTCTCTCTCTCTATATATATATATATATCACTCCCTCCCTCTCTGTCTCCCCCCCCCCCCCTCTCTCTCTCTGTGCTGTAACTGTCCCTTGGCTGGTGTTCTCATCTGAAGGGCTATTATATTAGGGCTATTAGGGTTAGCTGAGGCACAAGCGGCTGCACTGTCCATACCACCTCTGGGCCACAGGTGGTCACACGGACTCAGGTTCCAATCCGACCTGCAGTCATTTCCTAATCCCACTCCATCTCTCTCTCCCATTTGCTTCCTGTCACTCTTTGCAAAACGTCCAAAAGATATACTTTGAGAAGGGCTCTTATAGTCTCCGAATCGGTTTCATCTACTTTAGAATGTGTTTTGCTTCAGACATGTATAAGTGCGTTGTTAGAGGGGATGCATCCCCTCTATTGAAATCCGGAGACTTCTTATTACAGTGCATGAAAATGCACTGTACTGTTCTTCCTATAGGCTTATTCTTTTTCTTCTAACGCAATTAATGCAGCTTCAACTGCTTAACGTACAGACTTCATTCAAACTGTGTTACGTAGATCTTACTTAGGACATCTGTGGAATGTATTTTTCAACTTTGTAACTTTTATACTTTTTAAACTATTAATTAAAAACTGTTCAAAATTTCCCCATAGACTTAGGCTGATGACATCACAATAGAGAGTCGAAGTCACGCCCTTCTACTTCCGGTCCATGGGACCTGTCTTTCAAAAAAATATGAACGGGAGTTAACGGAGAGATAACAATTATTTTTTGGTCCAGTTTGAATTGTGCCACGAATTTCACATATGATGTGTGTGAATTTAAAAGATAATTTTTCACGTCAAGAAAGTACTGTTGTTTGATAGACTTAAAAAGTTATGTTGGTTTTGTGCGAATCCGCTCAGTGGACTACATCTCTCGTCTCGAACGATGTACGTCACCAACGTAATGAAACGATAAGATTAGCTGTTATGCTAGTTAACGGTTGCATCTTGCTGCCTGCTATGTCACTTAACAGTATCTAATGTACAGTCTATGGACGAATACAACTTACCTGATGTGTTTAATCCTCTGACTCATGGCAAGGAAAGCCCAATTAAGACCTGTTGCTGGTATGCTTGTACAATCTAGTGTGGCTGTGAATGAGCTAACGTCACTAGCGCGACTGATGGGTTTGTAGTCGTTAGAATTACGATCTTTCACAATATTGTAATTCAATAGTTACGAAACAAACTGCAAATGTCTTTACATGAAAACTTTTCTTTAAAATTGACAAACATCATATGGTTAATTCAAGGTACAAGTCAACCGGGACCAGAAAATAATTTATTTTTCGCCATAGACTGGCGTTCAAAGTTTTTTGAAAGATAGGTCCCATGGAGGCAAACGGAAGGGGCAGGACTTCGGCTCTCTATAGAGCCGTTAAGCAATTAGAATCCTATGCCAGGTGGTCAGGCCACCTGGATCAACTGCCAGTCTCAGGCTTTAAGCATACAAACTGGCTCTATTAAGACTACACACCCTGTTCAACTGCTTCCTCTGCCAAAAACTGTTTCAAAATAAAAGTCCTAACTACAATATTTCACTGTTAAACAATTTAACCCTTTAAACTACTGAACTTTTTAACTGTTCAGCCATTGTAACTGTTACTTGTCATCAACTATAACTCCTACCCACTGTAGCTTGTTAGCATGGTTAGCATAGTTAGCATAGTTAATATGTTAGCATTGCTAGCATTGTTAGCATTTTTAGCAAAACTGCTAAACATGATTAGCTAGGTTAGCTAAGTCACATGGTTAGCATTGTTAGCATGCTAGCATGCTGGTTAGCATAGTTAGCATAACTACTAAAAATGATTAGCTAGGTTAGCTAAGTTACATGGTTAATATAGTTAGCATAACTACTAAAAATGATAAGCTAAGTTAGCTAAGTCACATGGTTAGCATAGTTAGCATGTTAGTTAGCATTGTTAGCATAGTTATCATTTTTGACAAAACTATTAGAAAACATTAGCTAAGTTAGCTAAGTAACATGGTTAAGGTTGTTAACATGTTAGCATAGTTAGCATTGTTAGCATAACTGCTAAAAATAAATAGCTAAGTTAGCTAAGTCACATGGTTAGCATGTTATAATTCTTAGTATTTTAGCATAACTGCTATAAATTATTAACTAAGTTAGCTAAGTCACATAGTTAGCATTGTTAGCATAGTTAACAGCATTAGCATTATTACATTAAAAAAAAAACTGCTAGAAAACATTAGCTAAATTAACTAAGTTAAGTAACTTTGTTAACATTATTATCTTTGTAACATAGTTAGCATAACTTCTAGCAAACATTAGAGCCATTCCAACTATCAGTTATCGTCAACTATCTACCTAAATAATTTAACCATTTAAACTATCCACCTATTTAACTGTTCAGTCATTCCAACTATATTAAACCTCATCTACCTAGCAAATAATTTAACCATATAAACTATCCACCTATTTAACTGTTCAGTCATTCCAACTATATTAAACCTCATCTACCTAGCAACCAATATAGTTTGTTTTTACTCTGTATGATATTTTACATCATATTTTAGCATTTTCATGCACTGTATTTCCTTTAGGAAATGCTTTTCTAGTTATTATTATTATTTTTTTGTACCTTTTTGTGCGCGCTATTCAGCCCAAACCGCTTAACGTACAAATTTGGTTCAAACACCGTTTTCGTAGATCTTCCAAGGCTTTACCGTCCTATCCATTTTTTATTTTTGAGAAGTTTATACTTTTTGAGATATTTGTAATTAAGGCGAGACACGTCAGGTGAAAACATTGTTTTTTCATGCACTGGTCAATTTCGAGATTTTGGGCTAATTTGCTACCTTAGCATGTATTCATTCACACTACTACAACAACAAAGCCCGATTTACACATTTAGGTGTTTATTTCATTACATTTTGTCTACTCGCGCCTGTATATTTCTCCTAAATTCACCAAAAGTTAGTCTTCTAACGTTTCATGCTCTACCGCGACCCTGCTACAAAACATAACATGTGTAGTACCGTTGGAAAGCTCTGTTTTTCCTGCATGACGTTGTGCTATCCAAATATGGACACTTCCTTTGTAACCGCAACCAATCGCGAAAGTTCAAAGGCGAGAACGGAATCTCTTGTCTGTGTTTCCAAGGCTGTTTTCTCAAATTGAGTTTTTCTCATTTTCCAGTAGATACATCTCAGCCTATGTAGCACCTATGTACACCAAACTTTCCAGATATACACTTAGCAGTGCTCTGAAGATATTTACAGAGGGATTTGTTAATGAATCATTCCTGGCCTGATTTATGTGACATTTTATTCCAAAATATATGGCAAAAATCGATTTTTTAAGGCTATGGACAGTATATTCTGATTTCCTAGGTAATGAAAGCAGATATCCTGAAATCCCTCTGTAATTTTATTTTTACCTTGTATGCAAACAAAATGAAAAAATAATTTTGCACCTGGCTTCATCATATGTTCAGATCTATCTACCGAAAATATATGCAAATGTGCGCATATTTAATGAGATAGTGCCTAATTTGCATAATTAGACATTCGAATTTCAAAAACTTGTAATACATTTTTTGTTCATACTTGTGTAAGTAATCAACTGAGGAAGTTTCATGGTGATGTCTATTATTTTAAAATTTTACCCTATTCACCTGTAGTGTCTCGCCTTAAAAGTGTATTTTTCCCCCATAGACTTGAATGGGGGCTGTGATGTCATAATAGAGCCAGCTGCGCTCGTTAAGTAGTTCTCAGAGCAGTTCCCAGGCTAATCAGAACACTGGCACAGGTGTCACCTGTGAGAAATCCAACTGTCTCAGCTTCTAAGCATACAATCTAGCTCTACCTGAACTACACATCCTGTTAAAGTGTTTCCTGTGTGTCAAAATAAAAATCCCAGCCATATCTCATGCATTCAGCATTATATCTCCAGAACGGCTTGACGTAAATGCTTCAAATTTGGTACGAGTGTTTTTATGGACTCAAAGATGAAGTGAGTTGAAGTTGGAGGTTGAAGGTCAAATGTCAAGGTCAAAAACACCTTGAGTATGATATCTCAAGAATGCCATGTCACACAAGATTCAAGTTTGGTTACTCCAAAAGCACCTTTGCAGGTATCACAATTACCCTACCAACCAGCTAGCAGCAAGCTCAACAGCCCCACCAACACCCTAACCAGCAGACTGCATCCCCTCGTGTAATTCCTCGGAATTGCATTTCTGGTTTGCTATGTAGCTTAATAGGCGTGTGTGTTAAGTCCTGCATCAGTGCGTTGTTTGGGCATGTCTGTGTTAAGTCCTGCATCAGTGTGTTGTTTGGGCGTGTCTGGCTATTGTATAAGTGCGTTGTTTGCTACATAGCTGTATAGGCGTGACTATGTTAAGTCCTGCATCAGTGCGTTGTTTGGGCATGTCTGGCTATTGTATAAGTGCGTTGTTTGCTACATAGCTGTATAGGCGTGACTATGTTAAGTCCTGCATCAGTGTGTTGTTTGAACGTGTCTGTGTTAAGTCCTGCATCAGTGCGTTGTTTGTGCGTGTCTGTGTTAAGTCCTGCATCAGTGCGTTGTTTACTACAGTATATACCTGTATAGGTGTGACTATGTTACAGTAAGTCCTGCATCAGTGCGTTGTTTGGGCACGTCTGTGTTAAGTCCTGCATCAGTGCATTGTCTGTGTTAAGTCCTGCATCAGTGCGTTGTCTGTGTTAAGTCCTGCATCAGTGCGTTGTTTGGGCATGTCTGTGTTAAGTCCTGCATCAGTGCGTTGTTTGTGCGTGTCTGTGTTAAGTCCTGCATCAGTGCGTTGTTTACTACAGTATATACCTGTATAGGTGTGACTATGTTACAGTAAGTCCTGTATAAGTGTGTTGTTTGCTATATACCTGTATAGGTGTGACTATGTTACAGTAAGTCCTGCATCAGTGCGTTGTTTGGGCACGTCTGTGTTAAGTCCTGCATCAGTGTGTTGTTTGGGCACGTCTGTGTTAAGTCCTGCATCAGTGCGTTGTTTATGCGTGTCTGTGTTAAGTCCTGCATCAGTGCGTTGTTTGGGCACGTCTGTGTTAAGTCCTGCATCAGTGCGTTGTTTGGGCATGTCTGGATTCTGTGATAGAGAAGGACCAGCTCAGTCCCTGTCCTCCCGTATCTATCCACTTCCTCCAGCACCTCCTTATGCTCCAATTCTGTCACTCCCTTAAACACTGCCATGGAGGGGAATGTGTGTGTGTGTGTGTGTGTGTGTGTGTGTGTGTGTGTGTGTGTGTGTGTGTGTGTGTGTGTGTGTGTGTACATTTATGTTGTGCTGAAACAGGAAGATGAATGTGGCTGCAGCTTCAGTGAATATCCTCTGGGCCCATTTCGTGTAGTATAGTGTTGCACTCTAATGGAGCGTCTTTGATGAAGACTATCCAGGGTCTGCATCGCATCGTGTGTGTGTGTGTTTGCATGTGTGTGTGTATGTGTGTGTGTGTGTGTGTGTGTGTGTGTGTGTGTGTGTGTGTGTTTGCCCCACTGAAACAGAAGTGCCCAGATGTGCTTCAGATGTAGAGGGCCTGTCTAGTCTGACCTAGTGAAAGTGACACAGATCGGGGATTTACAGAGCTTCCATTTTATTAAAGTTCTAGAACTTCCATTGTATTAAAGTTCTAGAACATCCAGTGTATTAGGCGGGGATCAGACTTGAAATAACGAAGTGGTAGCAGTAAGTGTAACACGACGCTCAGACCATAATAAGTTCTATCTCGTTCCTAAGTAACACAAACGGTTTGCCCAAACTGACAATTGAATACGCTCACGTTGCGCATTGAAAGTTGAACCAAGTTCAACGCTCAGCTTGATCAACGCTCGCGCTGCAACCATAGGCAACCATCCGCTGCCAAACCATAGAGAACAATACGAAACCTGCCGCTTGCCGCTGGTCAGTGTGATCCCCACCTTAGAGTTCCTGTGGACAGCTAATGAACACACAGAACAGAGTCAAGCAGAGAGGGACTGGTTATTATAGTGTTAATAAAACACCCCAGTCTTACTGACCCCTATCATATCACACCCTACATGATAGCGCACACACACACACACACACACACACACACACACACACAATGGCACTCTTCAGTCCTCTGTATTGCTTCTATTATCTCTCTCTTTCTCTCTCTCTGTCTCTCTCTCTCTCACACACACACACACACACACACACACACACACACACACACACACACACACACACACACACACACAATTGATATCTGAATAAGCCCAAGTTGCCCCTCCCCTGCAATAACCTGCCATTCCTTTATCCAAAGCCACTACTACCCTAAAATAACCCCTTCTGACATTCAGAGAGGAGGAAAGGGGAGATGTAGAGCCAAATAAATCATCTCCATCCCACAGGGTAATAAGACTAAGGTTGGATGGCGTGGGAGTGCTCTGATAGATCTTCATGAGAAAAGAATGAAACACTTCTGTCTTTTAAATATAAATATTCAAGCCTTGAATGATATTGCAGTGAAATGTGTGAGTGATTATCATGTCAAGAGGTCGTCTGGAGGGGAGAGGAGCATGTCAGAGATGAGAGAGTGACTGAGAGAGAGAGAGAGAGAGAGACTGACAGAGTTTATTTTAAACCCAGGAGCAGAGAGAACACTCGCACTGATAACATAGGCTGAGGCTGTGCACGGAGAACGTTTCAATGATGATGTCTTAAGTTTCAGTCTCTTTTAGGAATAAAAGATGAACTTATTTCCCTACCCAATTTCCTTTTTTAAACTTGCCACTGAGATGACGTATGACATATTACAGTGAATTAGCCTACAGTCAGTTGAAGTTCTTGTTACTCAATTTGTGCTGATAGTGTGAAATAGGATATTTATGTCACGTGTAAATGTAAAGTCAGTGTTTAACAGTGTTTTGTCTTTAATAGTTTCAGTTACATGATGATTCTACTTATGTTACATCAGGCTTATGTTACACCTCAGCAAGCTTGTATGATGGTTTTGTTGTATGATGTGTGTTGAAGTGTTGAACTGTGGCTCCCCCTAGTGTTTAAATGAAGCGGTGGTTACCTGTACCTGTACTTCATGACAATTAAACCAACACTATCCTAACAGCTGGGAATCTAGTGATAGCTGTAAGTACTGAATCTCTGCTTTTAGAGTGGAAAATAATTCATGTGAGCCGCTGTAGCAAGGAAAACATTCTGTTCACGTTTAAACAGTGTGCTGATATTGAGGTATCGTCAGGGATGTAGTGGAGGCTAAACGCAAGTAAACACAGTTTATCCACCTCTGACATTTCAGAAATAGAGTTTACCCACCACTTATTAGAGTTTATCCACCTCTCAAAAGAGTTTATTCACTTTTAACATTCAAAAATCACACTGTATTATCCAATATTAACCTATATTCCCAATATGTACACTCATCAACAC
>NC_055964.1:31397356-31419856 GCF_018492685.1 Alosa sapidissima | reverse complement strand
AAGAAAGAAACCTGGTGGTAGGCGTTCTCCTAGGGGCGCAAAAAAGGTTGCTAGTGCGTCTACTACGGAGAACATAATTGATGACATGGTTGCTAGGAATGCTGACACAGAGAATGATTCGTCAGACTCTCTATCGTGTTCTCCCTCTCCTAGCGGAGCCGGAGTATATACATTGAACATGATCAAAAGTTTTCTTGACTCCACAAAGAATGCTAGAGGGGTTCGAGTGGAAGACCATTTTCCAGATGCAAAGGGTTTTGTGAGATCAGTTCAGCACTTAAGGAGTTTAGGAAGTTTCACTGATCAAGAGGTTCATAGACTAAGGAAATTTCTGACCAAATTAAATCAACAAATCGATGATAGTGACAGTGAGACCGCATAACTCTCTTTTTCTGTTTTTGTTCTTTTTGTTTATTGATTTGTTTTCACGCTCTCTTCTATCAATGAGTAATTTTAAAATAGCAACTTTAAACATCAATGGTGCAAGGGACCCGAGGAAAAGAGTACAGCTTTTTGAATTGTTAAAACAAAAGCATATTGATGTTATGTTTATTCAAGAAACACATAGTGATGATATGAATGCTGCTGAATGGGTTAGAGAATGGGAAGGTAAAACTTTTCTCAGCCATAAAACTTCTGTGAGTGGAGGAGTAGGTTTGCTCTTCTCTAGAAGTTTTGTTCCTTCGTCTTATGCTGTTGAGAGTATAGTAGAGGGACGACTCTTAAAAATCAGAGCAGTTTTTGAGCATAATGTTTTTGTTTTTGTGTGTGTTTATGCACCTTCATCTGGGTTTGATCGGATGTTGTTTTTTGACCAATTATGTAATGCATTGAATAATTGTAACAAAGATGAATATTTAGTTTTAGCAGGGGATTTTAATTGTACTGAGACAAATCTTGATAGGAATCATCTTGAGCCACATAGTGCTTCACGTAGAAAACTTGTTGAGATGATTAACAAACATGAACTAAGTGATATCTGGAGGAATTTCAATAACCAAAGACAGTATACATGGGCACATGCTAGGGGTAATGTTTTGTCTCTGGCTAGGCTTGATAGAGTGTACAGTTTTAAGCATCATCGTAATATTTTTCAGAATTGTAATATTATTCCAGTTACATTGTCTGACCACAGCATGGTGCAAAGTGTAATTGGCATGAGACATATAAAGCCAATGAGTGCATATTGGCACTTAAATACAACTCTACTGAGTGACACACATTTTAAAGATGTTTTTATTTTTTTTTGGAATGATTTTAGAAAAACAAAGTCCTCATTTAAGTCTTTACAACAATGGTGGGATTTTGGAAAGATTCATATTAAACAGCTGTGTCAGCAATATACTTGCAACGTCACAAATGACATAATCAGATCTATGGATAGCCTGGAGATGGAAATTGTGGAACTTCAGGATTTAGCTGAATCCACGGGAAATTGCATGCATACTGAGGCAGCAAAGACCAAAAAAGTGGCATTGGCTGATCTGCTGGGCATAAGGGCACAAGGTGCGTTGGTCAGATCTCGCTATCAGAATGTAGCACAGATGGATGCCCCTTCCAAATTTTTCTTCAGTCTTGAGCGGAAAAATGGCCAGAGAAGATGCATGCATGCTCTTCTTTCTGAATCAGGGGGTCTATCTGTAGATCCTGCTGAGATGCGAAAAATTGCCGTCAGTTTCTATGCAAATTTGTACACTAGTGAATACATTGAAAAACTGGACATGGAAAGGGAGTTCCTTGATGATCTCCCCAAGGTCTCAGAGGAATCTGCCATAGAATTAGAGGCAGCACTATCCCTGGAAGAACTGACTGGTGCTCTTCAGGGCATGGAGTGTGGGAAAGCGCCTGGGTTTGATGGTCTCCCCATAGAATTTTACAGGTGCTTCTGGCCTGTGCTTGGGGAGGACCTGCTAGAAGTGTTAAATGACAGCATTTCCAAAGGTCAGCTACCCACATCCTGCAAAAGAGCTGTTTTAACTTTGCTTCCCAAGAAAGGCAACTTGCAAGATATTAAGAATTGGAGACCAGTTGCACTGCTGAGCAGCGATTACAAACTATTTTCAAAAAGTCTGGCCATTAGATTGAAGAAAGTGGTGGGACAGGTCATTCATTCTGATCAGGCCTATTGTGTGCCAAACAGATCAATCTTTGACAATATTACCTTAATCCGGGATTTTTTGGAACTCTCAAGGCAATTGGGATTTGACGCTGGTCTACTTTCCTTAGATCAAGAGAAGGCATTTGATCGTGTTGAACATGAATACTTATGGAAAACTCTGTCAGCATTCGGGTTCAGCTCAGGTCTAATCGCCAAGATCAAGGTCCTGTATTGTGACGCTGAAAGCATATTAAAAATAAATGGTGGTTTATGCTCTCCATTCAAGGTCCAAAGGGGAATAAGACAGGGCTGTGCTCTTTCGGGGATGCTGTACTCTCTGGCAATTGAACCTCTTTTACACAAGCTTAGAAAATGTATTTCTGGTTTTAGTGTACCACATTCCAATTGTTGTGTGTTATTGTCTGCATATGCTGATGATGTGGTCATAATTGTTAAAAATCAAAAAGATATTGAAAATCTCATTAATACTGTTGAAGATTATGGTCAAATCTCTTCAGCAAAAATTAACTGGAACAAAAGTGAAGCCCTACTAATAGGAAAATGGGACAAGGGGGAGAGACTTTCTTTTCCTCTAGGCTTAAGTGTGGTAACCGGAGGTTTTAAATATCTTGGGGTGTTTCTAGGAGACAAACAAATACAGTTAAGAAACTGGGATGGTACCCTTGAGAAAATTAAAGGGCGCCTTAATAGATGGTCCTGGTTACTTCCACAGATGTCCTATCGGGGGCGTATTTTAATCTGTAATAATTTGGTGGCATCTTCTTTGTGGCATCGTCTTATGTGTATTGACCCTCCGCCAGACCTGCTTTCCAGCATACAAGTATTAATAGTGGACTTCTTCTGGGACAAGTTACACTGGGTACCTCAAAGTGTTTTGTTTTTACCTAAGGAGGAAGGGGGACAAGGCCTAGTTCACCTGGCAAGCAGAGTTGCTGCTTTTCGCCTCCAGTTCCTACAGAGGCTACTGTATGGACCAAAAGATTTGGTGTGGAGACCCCTGGCCTGTACATTATTGCGGAGGCTAGGGGGGCTGGATTTGGATCTGTCTCTATTTCTAATGGACCCTAGGAAGCTTTCTCTCCAGAAACTACCTTGTTTTTACTGTGGACTTTTTAAAGTGTTTTCTTTGTTTAATGTACATCGTGAAGGAAATTCTACCTCCCTTCACTGGCTCTTGAAGGAACCGCTGATTAGAGGCGCACGCTTGGACATTTCAGCGGGAATTGCCCCTTCCTTGGACTATGTTTTAAACAATGGAGGAATACGAACTCTAAGAGATCTTGTATGTGTAGCAGGTCCAAGTGTTAGCAATGTGGGAAATGTGGCTACAGCTTTAAAAATAAGGTCTTTGCGTATTGTGACACAGTTGTTAGATAAAGTGAGGGGTGCTCTAACAGAAAGAGAAAGTGCTCTCTTACAGTCATTTCACAGTGAGGGATCAAGCTCCAGTTGTGAAGAGTCTTTCCCATTGTTAAGTCTCACACCTGATTATGCTGGGTGTGCTGGTAATTTATTGGATTTCACTGCTTTTAATTTAGAACTTACAGATGGGAAAGTTTTTTATAAAGCTTGTGTAAAAGTCTTGAACAAAACAAAGCTTAATGTAAGGGCCGATACACCATGGCGCAGGAAACTTGTGCTTAGTGATGGTGTGAAACCTGCATGGAGAGCTTTATATAAACCACCTTTATCAAAAAAGTATGGTGATTTGCAGTGGAAAATATTACATGGCACAGTAGCTGTCAACTCCTTTGTTTGTGTTGTAAATCCTACTGTTGAAGATAAGTGTCCTTTTTGTCCAGAAAGAGAAACTGTTTTTCATTGTTTTATGGAATGTGTCCGACTTAATTCTCTGTTTTGTCGCCTAGAGTTGATTTTCAGAGGTTTTAATGTGGGATTTACAAATCAGTGTTTTATTTTGGGTGTTTGGTATTCGCAGAAGAAAAAGTCACAGTGTCAATTATTGAACTTTGTAATTGGGCAAGCAAAGATGGCCGTATGGATTAGTCGGAGAAATGCTATGGAAGTTGTTTCTGGTGTTTCTGGTCAAGATTGCGTTTCTGTCTTTTTAAGATTGGTGAAGTCTAGAATATTGATTGACTTTAAATTTTACTCAGCAATGAAAGACTTTGATGGTTTTGAAAATGTATGGGGATACAAGGAAGTCTTATGCTCAGTTAGTAATGATGAATTCATTTATGGATACGTGTTGAGCTAATGCTTATTTTGTCCTTTTTTATTTTTTAGTCTTCTTTATTTCTTTTATCCCCCTCTTATTTATTTGTAATGCCTAGTAACTGTTAAATATGTACAATAAAGTATTTTGCTAAATTCTAAAAAAAAATTCTCTCTCTCTCTCTCTCTCTCTCTCCCTCTCTCTCATTCTCTTTCCCACAGTCTAACCTTCGATGACTTTCTGTGTTTTCTGACAGTATGGGTTTTCTCTCTCTCTCTCTCTCTCTCTGTCTCTGTCTCTCTCTCTCTCTCTCTCTCTCTCTCTCTCTCTCTCTCTTTCTGTTTGCCTGTTATGCTCCTTCTCCTTTCCTCTCTCCCCTGATTTTTAAACTGCTACTGCTCTCCTCTTATGAAAAGAGAGAAAGGGAGAGAAAGAGAGGGAGAGAAAGAGGGAAAGAGAGAAAAAGAGGGAGAGAATAGGGGATGAGAAGAGGGGTACAAAGGAAACAAATCTGAGAGAGGAATGAGAGGGGTAGGTGGCACAGTGGAAAGAGTGATGGGCAACAGAATGTTAGCAGGGCAGATAGAGTGGACGACGGCACCCTCAGACTCGGACGAGACAGTCTGCCTGTCACGCTTTCTTACGGGACAACAGCAACAAGGAGTGGAGCAAACAAGAAAGAGAGGGAGAGAGAGAGAGAGAGGAAGGGAACAGAGGAAGGAAAGAAGATAGAGAGGACATAGAAGCTCTTGGTGCTGACACTGGGAAAAAGAGAGAGAAGAGAGTGAGTGAGAGAGAGAGAGAGAGAGAAAAGGAGGAGTAAAAAACATGTATGGTCCATTAGCGGTGGTGGAGGGCAGCAGAAGTGGACTCCGGTTCTCATTTTCTCACAGGACCTCACTTTGACCAGAGGAAACCCTTTCTGACACCACAGGAACCCGGGACTGCGACTCTCCAAAGACGGAGACCCACCCTGTTAGCGCATCTGGATGAAGAAGGAGGATTTCATTTTCACACACACCCACATACACACACACACACACACACACACACACACACACACACACACACACACACTCAAGCAAGCATACACACACACGCACACAAATGACTAGAGAGGTGGCGTGGGTGGCGGAAAAGAAGTAACACAGAGAAAAGAAGACAACAATAATAATAACAATAACAACAACGGCATGAAGACAACCGCGTCTCGTTTTCACTGATGAACGAGAGTGTTTTATTTCCTTCTTCCTGCTGCGCTTCAGTGGATGACGCGTCTCTCGGCTCCGATGGCGTTGATCAGGCAGAATGCTATTTATTCCACAGGGCTTGTCAGTGCTGATTGATTGGCGGCTGTCGTCGTCGTTGTTGGCGTGTGGATTTGGGGGGGGGGGGATTCAGCGGAGCGACATACAGTATATGTGGTTGTCTGGGATGCCCCTGGACGGTCGTAAGGTCACGGAGGACCGCAGAGCCCTGAGCTTCGACTCTCTCAGATCTCTCTCCACTGGACGTCTGTTACTCCTCTAAACGGCTTGAGGTTGGTGCAGGCCCATAATTGACTGGGAGGCTATGTCAAAAACATTTACTTTAGGTGTCAGTTAAACCAGTCATCTGTCAGTCAAGTGTGTCAGTGGTTTACCGGCAGGGCATGGGCTCTCTCGCTCTCTCTCACACACACACACACTCACACAGATGGGAGTCAGAAACAAACCCGTTTCACCATCGTCTGGGTCTTCACACAGGCAGCATTACATGTTTATTAATGCTGGAATGTGTTTGGAATTTGTTTACTGATGCTGTGCGAGTAGTGGAATGACTCCCTTAATGAAGGTTTGACACGTTGGTCAGGAAACTGTATCGTTGGTTTGGAAACTGTATCCTTTTATCTGAAGTAGCCAAGAAGTCTGTTGTCTGAGGTCTGCCTTCATAGATTGAAGAAAGTAAAAAGAGATCTATTTGCAAGTCAGTTTGCTTTGAACCAGAGTTATGCATATCTGATATCACTGCGTCGATACGGCCTGCTCCTTCCAGAAAGAATAACTGCATCAACAAGCTGTAGTTTCTCAGCGTCCTGTTGAAGATTGGACCTTTGGGGTGAACCCATTGCAGTCTGACTATCATCTATCAGTATTTACCGTGGACACTGATGTGCTCGGATGTTATATATTCGCAGATTGGTCCCCATCTTTTCTTCCTGTTTTTCCTGTGCTAACAAGGGAGATTGGGAATCATGAAATCAGACTTGCACATTTCTGTTGTCATCTGTTCACCTTGGAGCATCTTTTCAAACTTGATTTACAAGCCTCTCCAGATCAGAGATCACTCAGCCTGCCATGACTTTGACTTGTGACTGTGTGAGCGTGCTAACAAGGTTAAGCATCACACTAGTGCCAACGAGGCCAGGCCCCTGCCACCCTCTGCTCCCCACTCTGTAGTGCCTTCTCTTTGGGTACCCCCTGGGAAACCCCCCCTGCCCCCGGCCAAGCCATGAGTATCCAGGGGATGGAGCTGTTTGCCATCGGGGTCGTGGTCATCCTGTTCATGGCCGTGCTCAAACAGTTTGGGATTCTGGAGCCCATGTCAATGGACGGTAAGTACGGAACACTCAGGAAAGTCCTTTTTTAAACTCCACCTCCAAATGACAACTGTCCAATCATGTCTTAGCACCTGTGATTTGTCGCCACGGTGATAAGGGGAGCTTTTCTCCTTGTTATGTACAAAGGCATCTGTAGAAAAATGCTAACAATGCTTCATGACTTGCTGTGGTTTATATATACAGTCATTTCCTGTGTATCAGCCGCATTGTGTACAAACCGCAGAACAGTGTTTCGTGTAAATGGAAATGAATGAATTAGAATTAGATTGTATCACATAGAAAAGAAAGGTATTCCCATGTATAGCCCACATGTATAAACCTTGGTTAATAGTCTGGAAATTACAGTAAGGGATATTTGTAAATCTATACATTCTACACATGGTGAATTGGTGTGTGTGTGTGTGTGTGTGTGTGTGTGTGTGTGTGTAGAAGCTCAGTAACTTTGTCATATGCATTACTAGCCAAATGCAAAAGAGCAGAGAGCTTTGTGCTTGAAAACATCACAGCCTTGACTTCCTGTTAACAGCCTTGACTTCCTGTTGACAGCCTTGACTTCCTGTTAGCAAAGACTCAGAACTCTCACCAAACTGCTCAATACCAGACTCGTAAAACCCTACGCTTTCCTTCTGATTCTGCACTGGGAATAATGTGTGCACAGACAAGGCAGTGATAGAGGCAGTGCCTGCAGCTGTGTGGGCTCGGTGTGTCTCTGTAGTGCAGGGGTAGGCAACCTGCGTCTCTTTAGCGCTGTGTGGGCACGCTGTGTGTCTCCGTAGTTTAGCTCCTGTCTACTGGCTCCCTGGCTTTCTTTAAAAATGGAAGTTATCAAATATTTCTAACAATTTCATATAGTTGTTAAGCTTCAAGCTGTCCCAACATATTAACAGTTAAGTAAAAATATTATACTGCACAATGCAGCATATATGCATGGCGAGTACTATTCCTGAGGCTAATACAGATAGAGATGTTTAAACTGATTTCTTTTAAATGGTTCCGATATCTTTGCAGCCCCATACATTTTTTATTATTATTTCTGGTAAGTTTGCCGACACCTGCCATAGTGGGAGGACTCCACTACTCATGAGCTTTAAAGAAGGAGGGGAATTGGTTGTGCTGAGTGTGTTCAAGCAAAGTCCTTTTAGGCAAGTCCCTCCACGGCGGCCATATTGCAACGCTTTTTGGGCACTTATCGGGCATCTATTTTGGCAGAAATGCATGCGCGCAAGGCTTCACGACACCAATCTTGCTCCATCAGCGAGATCACAACACATGATTGGCACAATGTTTTCACAGCACACCACATTATTGGCTCAATGTATTCACAACACAGCACATGATTGGCTCAATGTATTCACATGTCAACGTTTTGCCGCGGAAGGGGTGTGATGTGTGTAGACAACGGCCATATTGGCGTTACAAACTAACCCCATGCATTTCTATGAAGGATTTTTTGAGTGCTGTGTCTCCTCATTAGAAAGTCTCTGGTTTAGGGCTCTGGTTGCGCTAAAAATGGAGGGAGTGTTATCTGTTGATCTGTTTCTCTTGCTTCTCTTCAGCATCGCCCCTCCTCCTCCTCCTCCTCCGCCACCTCCTCAGACTGCCGAGGCAGAGGCCCCCTGCCAGTCTAGCATTACCTCTTATTAATAATGCAGTGCTTATCGAGCAGGCTTTCTTTACTACCGCCTAAATATGGGGTCCTTCTGTCATCTGTGCACAGGGCTTGAAGGACACTGTCCATGCATCAAACCCCACCCAAACATCAGCTGTTACTTGCGCACACACACACACGTACGCAGGCACATACACACCCATGCACACACATACCCAAACATACACAAACTATCCTTTTACTTTATCTCTCTCTCTCTCTCTTTTGCAGTATTCAGTGTTGAAATGGGGTGTGTGTGTGTGTGTGTGTGTGGGTGTGTGTGTGTGTGTGTGTGTGTGTGTGTGTGTGTGTTTGTGTGTGTGTGTGTGAATGCTTGGGACAGGATCCAGGGTTGTGGTGAGCTGAGTGTTTTTGACTCATTATCATATAATCTTCTCTCCTCACGTCAAACAAGTTTGCAAGTTGTCTTCAGGTGTCTTGGACAACAGACTTGTAGTTATGATCTTGTCTCAGTTCAAATGGAGTAATTTACCAATCAATAGCGCTGTTTATCATAGGCCATAGCTTCCTGAAATAGCGCAAACATGTAATGGAGTAATTGATTTCTGCACTATTCTTAGTCTCTCTCTCTCTTCCTCTCTCTGTCTATGTCTCTCACACTTTTGTCAGTCTATGTGTGTGAGTTGTGAGTGTGTGTTTTGAATAGACTAATGTATGTAATGTATTTGGCATCAGAGTGTGTTGAGGGTGTGAGAGAGGGTGCAGTGGCTAAGGTTATCACCGACAGATCATTAATGCTCATAAAACAACACACACACACACACACACACATACACACACACACAATCATACTTGTAGTTGTCTGTAGACTTTTGGACAGCAAATCAGCGGATGACCCACAATTTTCACCACTTAAGTCTCAGTCTTGAGAAGATCCCTAGAGGCCACATCAGCGCAGAGTGGCCCTGCAAGACTTGTGGTGGGGAAGAGGTAGTGACACAGGTGGCCACTAGAGGGCAATAAGAAACCAGAGATTCAGTCAGTAATCAGATGTGCTGTGCTGTGCCCACTACTGTCTGAGCGACTCACATACAGTACTGTACATACACACATTGGTCTTTTCTCATAGATCAGTCATGACGTGATGTTCAAGAGAGCCTTTTGGAAGTTATAGGCCCAGCGGATCTGAACCAGACCAAGGCCAATCAATCAACTCAATTGATCTGTTTCAAAGCCACACGCCAGAGGTTGCTGTTTTTATCATCGCATCAATTGGCACTTTTGTCACCAGGTGACGTGTGTGTGTGTGTGTGTGTGTGTGTGATCTAATCAGTGTTAACAATGACTGTGGGGTCCCTTGAGCTCTCATGGATTAATCTCTTCAGGCTCCTTCTGTAATGAAGTGAAAAATTAGCAGAAAAACTGGTTCAGAAGGCTAGGGAGGCCGGATGTAGGGCACCTGTATGTGTGTGTGTGTGTGTGTGGTGTGGTGTGTGTGTGTGTGTGTGTGTGTGTGTGTGTGTGTGTGTGTGTGTGTGTGTTGTGTGTGTGGTGTGTGTTTGTGTGTGTGTGTGTGTGTGTGTGTGCGCACGCCCCTGTGTGTCTCTGTCTGCTTGTGCGCATGCGTGTTTGTGTGTGTGTGTGTGTGTGTGCGCGCCCATGTATCAGTGTCTGTGTGTGTCTGTGTGTGTGTGTAAGTATTTGTGTGTGTGTGTGTGTGTGTGTGTGTGCAGTTGTGGTCTGGGTTTTCCATTTGCCTTTGGTCAGTTTCTCTCTCTGTGGGGCCTATTTTCTCACTGACCAGTACAGCAGAAGTCTCTCTGTATGTATGTGTGTGTGTGTGTGTGTGTGTGTGTGTGTGTGTGTGTGTGTGTATGTGTGTGTGTGTTAGCGAGTTAGCATGCTGGCAGCATCAATGCCAACAGTACTGTCCTTTCTGTCTTTAGTAAATACTGTAGATTAGCGTGTTCAGCCCAGACTGCGTCTATAAAACAGATAACATGCACATCATTTGCACGCTAGTTTGCATTATCCAAATTCAATAACATGCCATTATGACTAGTCTCCGTCTCCACATGGCAGTGTGTTGGAATGAGAGCTGAAGGCAGAGTTTCTCCTCACCCATGCTAATTAGGGCAGATCTGATTCTGATTGTGATTTGATTCCAGGGGAGAGAGATGACGAGGTGGCATCATTTCATTTCCTCTCCCAGGGCCACTCAGGAGGCAGCGAGAGGTTAAAGAGATGATTTAAAACAAGGAGAAGGAGAGAGAGAAAGAGAGGGAGAGGGAGAGAGGGAGAGGGAGAGAGGGAGGAAAGGATAGGATTGGCAGAGAACACGAGTTCTTGTCCAGAGCTTGTCTGGCCACATCACTTCACTGGATTATTACAGCTCGCAAATTTGGACCGTCGGCCTGATGTCGTGGATCAGGACATAGGGAACTACTTATTTTGAACTTTCTGAAAAAGTCTGTATTCTACTTTTTTTTTTTTTTTTTAAAGCTGTTCCATTCTTTATGGTTTCTTGATGAGGAATTGATGTGGGAAAGACAAGCAGATCCAACAAATTTTTTTCCCCCCAGTGTGGAGTACTTTTCTTCAGTTTCGGGGTACTTGCAAAGTCAACCTTCCGCTGAGATCAAGTCCGGCTCTCTGACCTGCCGTGGACTCTGTATTTGGGGTTTGTGAAGTCGCTCGGGCCGGACGAGAGAGCGAGAGAGTCCACGGGAGGTCTGAGGGGAGACGTGAAGCCACGCTGGAAGGAAGGGTGTAGTAAGAAAAGGGGTAGAAAGAGGAGAAGATGAGTGTGAGATGGGAGACAGAGGGGCTACAGACGGTGGGCATCGTCTGTCTGGTATTCATGTTCCTGAAACTCATGCACCTGCTGGGGCTCATAGACATCACAGAGACAGGTGAGCTATAGGTGACACAGAGACAGGTGAGCAATAGGTGACACAGAGACAGGTGAGTTATAGGTATCACAGAGACAGGTGAGCTATATGCATCACAGAGACAGGTGAGCTATAGGTATCACAGACACAGGTGAGCTATAGGTGACACAGAGACAGGTGAGCTATATGCATCACAGAGACAGGTGAGCTATAGGTGACACAGAGACAGATGAGCTATAGGTGACACAGAGACAGGTGAGCTATAGGTATCACAGAGACAGGTGAGCTATATGCATCACAGAGACAGGTGAGCTATAGGTGACACAGAGACAGGTGAGCTATAGGCATCACAGAGACAGGTGAGCTATAGGTGACACAGAGACAGGTGAGCTATAGGCATCACAGAGACAGGTGATCTATAGGTGACACAGAGACAGGTGAGCTATACTGTAGGTGACACAGAGACAGGTGAGTTATAGGCATCACAGAGACAGGTGAGCTATAGGCATCACAGAGACAGGTGAGTTAGCCAACACAGACATAGATATTAGAAAACTAGATACCATATTGGGCTCCAGAACGTACGTAAATAGCGCCACCATCATGGTGGGGGCAACAACTGGTGGCCAATGGAGAAACAGCTGTCTCTGATTGCTGGCAAGTGTTGCCCATAGACAGCAAGGTGTTTGCCCCCAGCAATTTGGCGGCCACGTTCACATAAGCCACCTAATAGAACTCGACGGATAATGCGGTATCTAGCTTTCTAATATCTATGATCACAGAGACAGGAGAGTTAGAGAAATCACAATGACAGGTGAATTAGCCATCATAGAGATGGCACAGGTGCGAGAAGCATCACAATGCAGGGAGAGAATAGAGAGAGAAAGCAAGAGAGAGTATGTATGAATTGTTTAAATATGAAATAGAGTTAAAGAAAGAGAACCAAATGAATACGGGGAGGGCTAAGGAGTGCAGAGGGGTTAAAAGAAGACGGCAGGTGATGGTTTCTGGTGATGACATGGCATAGCACAAGCTCCTTTAGAAAACCATCTAATGCTTTTTTTCCCCATTCTTTCGTATTATTTACTGTAGAATACCATAGTTCCTGTAAACCTCATATTTTCTGCTTCTGACTCGGCATGCACACAGCTGGACTCAGAGAATGGTCTTTCTTCACTACTCTTTCAGTCGCTATGCGGGCAGCCGTGGCCTACTGGTTAGCGCTTCGGACTTGTAACTGGAGGGTTGCCGGTTCGAACCCCGACCAGTAGGAACGGCTGAAGTGTCCTTGAGCAAGGCACCCAACCCCTCACTGCTCCCCGAGCACCGCTGTAGTGTGTGCTTCACCTCACTGTGTGTTCACTGTGTGCTGAGTGTGTTTCACTAATTCATGGATTGGGATAAATGCAGAGACCAAATGTCCCTCACGGGATCAAAAGAGTATATATACTTATACTTATACTTACATGCACTCAGTAACGTTGTTGTTATTCTGAGTGTCTTTGCTGCTTTTACTAATCAACGGTGTCCATCTCTTCTCCTCTCTCTCTCCTCTCTCTCTCAGCGCTGCGTGTGAGAAGCTGTATATTTTGGCATGACTTAACACTGTGTTCTCTTTTCTGTCTGTTTTTTCTCACCCTCTCCTATCTCTCTTTTCTCTCCTCCATGTATATCCTTCCCCCCTCACTTCTACATCATTTGTGTGTGTGTGTGTGTGTGTGTGTGTGTGTGTGTGTGCACGTGCGTGTGTGTGTGTGTGTGTGTGTGTGTGTGTGGTAGCAGATGGTGAGTATATTGACGACTGGAGTGTATTGTTTTTATAACCTCCCCTTTTGCACTGCCACCCCTCTAGAGTTGTCGTGAAGTCTCTTGCGTTGGTGTTGTTTCGGCCCAGTGCTTTCTTTCTCTCTGTGTTTGGTGTCCGTAACGAAACCAGGTGGGCCAGCTGGATGTAAACTAGCTTGAAGCATATCTATAGCACCTTTCTCTTCTAACATTGGTGAGACCATGGTGAGACCATTGTGAGTCCATGGTAAGACCATGGTGAGACCATGGTGGGTTTCTCCCTAGGGGGCTTCCCAGGGTGCCAGTAAAACCTTTGCTAAATTCTCTAAATTGAGCTCAGTGCCTCGTTACCTGGTGATATAAAACAAATCAAGTACACTGCCAGAGAAAGTACTCCCCCCCTCTCTCTACCCCCCCCACCCTCTCTCGCCACTCTCTTTATCCCTCTATCTCTCTCTCTCTCCACTTTCTTTATCCCTCTCTCTCTCCCCCCACTCTCTCTCTCTCTGCAAGACTCCCTGTCTCTTCCGTCCCCTTGCAAGTTTGCACTATTTTTGCTAACTCTTTCTTGATTTCACCCCTTTTCCTCCTGATTTTCCTCTCCTCCTCCTCTTCCTCTCCCTCTTTCCTCGCCTCTTCCTCTCCCATGTGTTTCCCTTTGAATCTGCTTGCCCCCCCCCCCCCCCCCCGCCCCCCGCCGTCTCGTACCTGTTCCCCATGCACTCACCTGTCTCCCCCACCCCTCCTCCCTCTCCTTTTTCTCTCCCTCTTTCTCTCTCTCTCTATCTCTCTCTCTCTCTCTCTCTCTCTCTCTCTCTGTCTGTCTGTCTGTCTCTTTCTCTCTCTCCCACAGACAGCAGTGACAGTGACCTGGAGCTGTCCACGGTGCGACACCAACCCGAGGGTTTGGACCAACTGCAGTCTCAGACCAAGTTCACCAAGAAGGAGCTGCAGTCCCTCTACAGGGGCTTCAAGAATGTGAGTTCTTTGTGAATGGGCTACTCTAGCCACCTGTGTAGTGTAATGGGTTAGTCTACCTGGCGCATTTCCAAAAACCATAGTTGCTAATTAAGTTAGCTAACTAAGCACTGCTGCATTACAACTTGTTATAAATCCATAGTGAATCCATAGGTATAAATAATCACTTTGGTTTGTAGACATCACGATAAGAGAACGAGTTTGAAACTGTAAAACATGTATTTATGTAATCTCAATGATAATTAAGTAATACACTGAAGTTATTCCTAACTAACATGCTTTTATAACATTTTTAAATAACAAATATAACTAATACTATTAACATACTGAAGTTATTCTACCAGAGCTATTCTCTATGTGCGCTCTGTATTCCAATGTCTCTGTCGCTCTGTCTCTCACTGTGGCTGGGCGAAGCCTGTTTGAAAAAAGCATGCTTGGCCTTGCACCTGCAGAGATAAAGATGTCATCAGAGGCGGGCACTACTCAAAACAGCTAGTAAGAGAGTAAACAAGTGAACAATATGTAACCCATGAACACCTGTGATCACTGTATAAACCTCTGAACTTTGTGTTAACCTCTGAACTTGTGTTACGGTGAAAGGTTTGTACAAAAGTTTGGCTGCAACAGTGTTGACTAGCAAAAGATCAGACCAAAAAAAAAAAGACCAAACGATCCTTTCTTAATGCCACCTGTGGATTCGAAGTTGCCAAGTGTTGTGTCAGCATCTAAGGAGGGGTATAAATATTGGTGTTCGACAATTATTCAGGAGTGCGATCGTGCGATCCATTCAGGCTTTGTTTTCGGAATCTTTGACTCAGAGTGCCAGCAATCTAGATCATTGTTGATGATTTTTGTACAGCCACAGCATATTCTGTGTTATAGCTATGGACACATACTATGGCTCGTTTGAAAGGTGAGACTTTAAGCTTTCAGTGGGTACATACCTTGAATTTCCCCTTGGGGATCAATACAGTATCTATCTATCTATCTATCTATATATGAAGGGTTCAGATGCAAAAGCCTCTAAATTCCACCTATGTCAAAAATGAGATAAAGATGGTGAGGGGATGCTCTCCACACATAGTATACGCTAATCAAATAATTTAACTTCTAAACCCACTAAATACCACTCTCTTCCTGGTCTGAAATATCGATTTATAGGCAAAAACCTATAGGAGCCTGAATTTAAATGCTCATTTAAAAGAAAAGTGGTCAGACGGATTTAGAGGGTTTTGCATCTGAACTCTTCATATCTAAACCGTTTATTTCTACATCCCTCTGTTCCTGAGAATCCCAAGCTAAACAGTGGCTAATTTTCATCAAAATGCCTGTTTTTTCTAGAAATTGAGATATAGGGTTCAACTTTTTCAATTTTCCCCTTCAGCACCTGAGAGGTGTTGCCTGTAAAGTTTCCGGGAAGTGACCTAGCGAGACCTGGCGAGACTACCACCTAGTGCTAAACCCACAAAAATAAATGGCCTGGTTTTGACCTGACTTGCATGCGTCACTGATTCGACCCAAAGCGGCAACCATCAAAAGCAGTTATGATAAAATGTCCAGATTGTGCGTTTTCATGAGTTTTCGATCGTCATCTATTTCAGTTCTATTCATCATAGAGTTCCCAAAATCGCACATACGGTGTGTTTGAGTGTCTAAAATAAAGAATCACCCAGGTGCAACTTTGTCTATACTAATATCCTGAAGACTTCACAAATGTAATGCCAAACGTCAGCATGTTCCAAATAGGTAGGCCGACAGGCACTTTGCATGTCATACCATGTAGCTCACCTTATCTGTTGGCTTGAACGCTAAAAAAAATATGGGTCGCGACTAAATTATCATGGGAAATTGTGGGTCCCAAAGCCAGACCAGTTAAGAACCACTGGAGTATATGATATGTGATATTCTATTATTTTGTTTTAATGTACAGAAGCACACAGTCCATCTAATCAATAGGTATGTGCCTGGACTCAATTTTATACACTGACCATTTTCTCACCCATTTATTTCTAACGGTCGGTCATTTCTGACCGTTAATACACATGGGTGTTCTAAAGTTAAATAAAACACCCAAATTGTTATGAAAATGATCAAAATGTGTTTTGTGGTGTTCAGACGCTCTGTGTAAACAAGGCCATAGAGCCTCATGGTAGTCAGAATAAGTTAACAATATTTTTGAGAGAAAATAATTGTCAGTCGGTGCCTACCAACTTGCACCATCACCATGTGAACTGCTTTTAATTGTACTAATTAGGATTCTTATTATTGCTGAAAATGCCCTTCCCAGAAGTTGTGACAGCTATTTTGTGGAATTGCACAAGTACACAGTGTTGAGTCATTTATTGACATGTTAAAAGGTTCCACAGGGTGTGGGTATTTTTAGCTGATGTGTTTTTCTCCATTGAGCCTCTCCCTCCCTCTCTCTGTCTCTACTCTGTGACTCTCAGGAATGCCCCAGCGGATTGGTTGATGAGGAGACGTTCAAGACTATCTATTCTCAGTTCTTTCCCCAGGGAGGTGAGCATGGCTACCGTGTGTGTGTGTGTGTGTGTGTGTGTGTGTGTGTGTGTGTGTGTATTTTCATCCACACAGTGCATCATTTCACAAACGCTCAGCTAAATAGCCCTTAACACAGGCGCTAGCTCATGAAAAATGCAATCCCAGCTCTTTTCTCGACTCAATGTGTTGGAGCAGGGCATTCCGCCCTCGGCCCTTTGGAGGCTTGAGAGAAACGCTGAATGTGTTGGAGCAGGGCATTCCGCCCTCAGCCCTTCGGAGGCTTGAGAGAAACGCTGAATGTGTTGGAGCAGGGCATTCCGCCCTCGGCCCTTCTGAGTTTCGGAGAGAAACGCTACCAGAGGCTTCAGCTGCACTCTGGTCGTCGGTCGTGAAACTGGGAAGGAGACGTAAGCCAATGTCTCTCCCGTTGGTATCTGATGGCGATGAGCCCGTGCAGCTCTCTAACCTTTTTACTACGCTGGAGAAGATTCCAGAGCCTGACTCGGAGGCTACGGTCGAGTCGCCTATGCACCAACCTGTCCATGCCCGCTCCAGAGGGTCGAGGAAACGCACCTTGCCTTCGACTCCTGGTTCTCAAGGGAAGCGCCGACATAGCATTTCCCCTCCTACTGCATCCGACTTGACGTGTAACCCACATGTGTCGCCCTGCTCCGGAAATGAAACGGGCTTGATGGCTATTACAGACGACGACGACGACATCATCATAACTGGTGTTACTTCACGTTCATCTGAATTGATGACCACCAGTCATGGCTGCGAGGTATCGCCCCCTGTCTCTCGGAGGCAAAGTTCCACTGTTGCCCACCTTCCCTCTTCCTCACCTTCCCCTTCTCCTCCTGACAGTCAATGGCCCTTGAATCTGACAGCTCATGGTACAGAATCAGCACCTGAACTTCTGATCTTAGGTGATTCTATTGTCAGACATGTCAATCTTCCCTCAGCCATCACATACTGCCATAGTGGTGGCAAGGTTCAAGACTTCATCAAACTCTGCCCAACACTTATTAAAAGACATCCCTCAGTATGCACTATAATAATACATGGTGGAATGAATGATGTTATGGTCGGAAAATCAGAAAAGTTACACCAGGATATCGAGACATTATGCGTGACTATGGAGGGTTTGGGGAAATGCTGTTTCTTGTCTGGACCAATCCCTGTCTTAAGAGGCGTTGAGCGCTTCAGTCGTCTTCTTGGTGTGCATCACTGGATGCAGAATTTTTGCGTAGCTGCGGGATATAATTATATCAGTAACTTCGACTCCTTTTGGACCCACATAGACCTTTATAGAGGTGATGGATTGCATCCAAACAAGAAAGGAGGAAAGAGGGAAATGTCCAATTACACTCAATTTATGTCTAATAATTACGGTGCTGCACTTCACTGTCTGGTCGAGGGGATTTCTCGGGACAACAGCTGGAGCTACTCTGAGAAAGATCTGCTGAGGCCGCCGAGCTGTTTCTGACCAGTGAGCTGCCATGCCAACTGCCTGGAGTCTGGATTGAGCAGACTACGTTAACATTAACGTTGAAGAACTCTGCATTACGGACCAACAAACGGTCGCTGTTCAACGTCCACCGAGTTGCTGATCTAAAGGTCGCCCATGACTTCGGACTGTTATGCTTCCAGTGACTTCGGACTGTTATGCTTCCAGACTGCCAGTGAGTGTAAAGAACTTTGTTGGCGTTGCATGCATCGGTTTTGGAGACACAGCTGTGTGCAGTTTCACGCGAGTCATCATTGCCCTTGGACATTTTCAGCCGGTTGGAAATTGGACTAATTTTATTTTTAATTTGTATTTATTTTATTTATTCATTTGTTTGTTGTTTGTCTTGTATGTCTTGGTGTCACGGGTATGCGGGCGACTACGCCGCTCCGTCCGGCATCTTTTGCGTTTGTTATTTCTTAAATGTAGTTCTATGTCTTGGTGTCACGGGTACGCTGGCGACTACGCCGCTCCGTCCGCTATTGTCTTTGTTAGTCTATGATTTTGTATGTCAATGACAATGTCTTAGCCTATATGTGGAGCGCTTTGGGTGGCACTCTGTGCACGTTAAATGCGCTATACAAATAAAACTGACTTGACTTGACTTGACTAATAATTGTGCTTGACTATTGCTTCAGCACGATCCTCTTTTGGGTCAATCCCCCGTTAAAGATAAAAAGGCACCGGTTTCCTGTATTGAGGGTCTTGCTCATGATCTCCCAACCATCAGCACGCCTTATTCTCCCCGCTGCCGGCATCCGCTGGCCTTCACATTTGATGTAGCCACTCCCAGCGTGTCCCCCGGCAGTATGGCACAGATCGATCTCTCTGATGCCCCCTGCTGGTCACTTTTACCTGTTAACTCTATACCAACTGAGTACCCCATTGTGCCTTTTGTTTCCGTTAGACCCTTTTTACCTCAAAAAAAGATAGGGAGGTGATTAGGAATAACCTTATTTCTTTAATTAAGCCTACTACCTTCTGTAATTTAAGGTCTGGTCTATCCCAGGTGCCAGTAAATTTGGAGTCTCAAACGGATTTCACTTTAAATAAACAAAAGGGATTGGGTGTCATTCACATGAATGTTCGTAGTCTCACATCAAAGCTTGATTATATTAAGGTTTGTGCACAACTTACAAATGCTGATATCTTTGTTTTTTCTGAAACCTGGTTGACTGATCGTGTGAGTGACGTTGATATTGCTATTGATGGTTACAATGTTTTTAGGACTGATAGAGTTGGCTCCTCTGGGAGTGGAGTCTCAATATATGCCAAGGAACACCTTTATGTTTCTATTGTCAGTTCTATTTCTATGCCTAAGAGTTTTGAGTGCCTTACGTTGAATGTTAACCTGACGAATAAATCCAATTCTGATAGTGTTTTTCTGATTGGGGCCTATCGCCCACCTGCTGCAAAGTCTTGTGCTATTGCTGAGTTATTCAACCTCTTGGCCTCTCATGAAAGATCTGAAATGTTATTATAGTGATTTGAACTTGGATTTCTTAACCAATGCTTCACTCCAACAAGACCTAATATTCATGACTTAGAGCGTGGTTCTCTACTGGACCTTATTTTAACAAACAAACCTCATAAGTTCAAAGCTAGTGGTGTTTTTCCTCTTGATTTCAGTGACCACTGCCCCATTGCCTGTATAAGGGATGCTAGGCAGCTGAAATCTAAACCCTGTATAATTACCAAAAGGAATTTTAGAAATTTCTCTGAGCAAGCCTTTCTGCATGACCTGTATCTCAGTAATATTTGTCATTCTTCTACTAATTATCTTGATCCTCACATTGCTCTCGACCATTTTATTGAGAATTGTAATTTGGTAGTGGACAAGCATGCCCCTTTTAAGAAGTTTAGGGTTAAAAATAGAATGAACCCTTGGTTCTCATCTGACATCTCTGAGATGATACGAGTTAGAGATTTATCCTGGAGGAAAGCACGTGCTTCTGGCTTGAGCTCTGACTGGAAGGATTTTCACCTGTTACGTAACCAGTGTCTTGCTACGATTCGTAAGGCCAAATCCTCTTATTATCTGTCAGCAATTTCAAATTGTAATGGTAATCCAGCAAAATTTTGGAAAACGGTCAAGACATTGTCAAAAGGCCCAACTTCATCTTTACCTGGCAAAGTGGTATGGAACTCTTCCAAGATTTCTGATAAATACAAGCAATGTGATGCCTTTAATGAGCACTTTATCTCAGTAGGTAACATCTCTGAGGCATCTGGTTCGTCACCTTCTGATCCAGTCTGTGACGGCCCTGTAGACCAAATTAATTCTAGGCCTGATAGGTTCTCCTTTAGACCATTCTTTGGTCCTGAAGTCCTAGAGGGTCTGTGTGCTATAGATCCTAAGAAATCCACAGGTGCTGATAAATTGGATCTAAACTTATTACTTTTAGCTGCCCCTATTATTTGTGAAGCGATGACGCATATATTCAATCTCACTTTAGTGACTAATAGTATCCCTACGGTGTGGAAAACAGCTTTCATTCTTCCTTTGCACAAAGGAGGTTCTGTAGAAGACTTGAATAATTACCGTCCTATCTCGAAACTTCCTTGTTTGGCAAAAATTCTAGAGAAGCTGGTGAACAAACAGATAAAAGAGTTTTTTATCTACATTTAATATTTTAAATACTTATCAGTCAGGATCGGGACACAGCACTGTGTCAGCTACCGCTAAAGTTGTAAATTACATTGTTCACGCCTTAGATAACAAGATGGTCTGTGCTGCTCTTTTTTATTGATCTATCAAAAGCCTTTGATACTGTGGACCATAGATTACTTCTAAAACGCCTCAAAATGATAGGTTTTGATGATCGGTCATGTAATTGGTTCAAGGACTATCTAACGGATAGAGTTCAAGCTGTGGTTGCGGATAGTCATCAATCACATTTCTTGAGTATTACTAAAGGTGTGCCACAGGGTTCTATTTTAGGTCCTATTTTATTTTCTCTTTTTATTAATGATTTTAGCTCTGGGATTGTTGAAAGTAAGATTCATGTATTCGCTGACGACACTATCATCTATTCAATTGCCCCTTCTGTTGAACTAGCCTTGACAAACCTGCAATCTGATTTTAATGTTATCGAACATGCGTTTATTGACCTTAATCCTAAAAAGTCAAGTCAAGTCAAGTCAAGTCAAGTTTATTTATATAGCACATTTCATACACAGAGGTCATTCAATGTGCTTTACATAAACAAAACCAAACGATAATAACAAATAAAAGCATAGAAGGGCAATATAGTCAAAGAATAGTTAAAAGGTAAAGATCATAATAAAAAGAAAACATAAAACACAAGGTAAAATCATTTAAAAATAAAGAATAATTAGTAAGCAAAAACAAAGGCAAAAGTAGTAAAAAAAGTAATAAAAGACAAAGTAGAATAATTATCGAGGCAGATTCAGAATTTGTAACTCGGCACAGTTAGCAGAAAGCGTCTGAGAACAGTTTGGTCTTAAGTCTAGATTTAAAACTGGCTACAGTTGGGGCCTTTTTAATGTCATCCGAAAGTTGGTTCCACAGCTGAGCCGCATAGCAGCTAAAAGCTGCTTCACCATGTTTAGTTCTAACTGTAGGTTTTACTAGCAGGTTTTTCACCTGGGACCTGAGAGGACGAGAAGGTGTGTACTGCTGAAGCATGTCTGACAAGTATTTAGGTCCTGCTCCATTTACTGATTTATAAACAAGCAATAGTGCTTTAAAGTCAATTCTGTGACTTACTGGAAGCCAGTGCAAGGACTTAAGAATTGGAGTAATGTGGTCAGTTCTTTTAGTTTTTGTTAGAGTCCTAGCTGCTGCATTTTGTATCACCTGAAGCTGTTTAATAGTCTTTTTAGGAAGGCCTGTGAACAGTCCATTGCAGTAATCAACCCTGCTGGAGATAAATGCATGAATGAGTTTTTCTAAGTCATGTTTTGACATCAGCCCTCTGAGTTTGACAATATTTTTGAGGTGGTAAAAAGCTGATTTAGTTATCGCTTTCATGTGGCTGTTGAAATTTAGATCACTGTCAATTAATACACCAAGGTTTTTAACAGTATCCTTTGCCTTCAACCCTTTTGTGTCAAGGAGAGTGGCAACCCTAAGTCTTTCCTCATTTTTACCAAATATAATTACTTCAGTTTTTTCTTTGTTCAGCTGAAGAAAATTTTGAGACATCCAGGTGTTGATTTGTTCTCTACACTGACACATAGATTCAAGAGGACCATAGTTGTTTGGTGATAGAGCTAAGTAAATTTGTGTGTCATCTGCATAGCTATGATATGAAATCAAATTATTTTGAATGATTTGTCCAAGTGGGAGCATATAGAGGTAAAAAGACAAAGTA
>NC_055964.1:31339856-31389856 GCF_018492685.1 Alosa sapidissima | reverse complement strand
ACACACTCAAATGTCTCTATTCGCGTTCACATAAACAATTAACAGACAAGACAGAGGACAAATCTTTCAATTTATTACCAAACAATGTCCCACTTATTCTTCCGCTAGCTAAAGCTTCAACTGGCATCATAAAACCTTCCTGGCCCAGTACGAACACTCAAGGGATCCCCCGTGTTGTAGAGACCAACACTGGCAGAGACAGAGTGAGTATGAAAAACGAGGCCTGGACACAGGTCAGCACTTCCTAATACAGCAGTGATGCCAAAGTATTCGTCTGAGCGAATCGTCAGCAGTTCTTGTGGCCAAATGCATTCACTTGTTCCTAGTCACCACTACACAAATGTATTTGTGTCTTTGTACATGTACTCTGCACAATGACAATAAAGTTGAATCTAATCTAATCTATGTAATTTACAGGAATTCATCCAGACATTGGTTGAGAAATTCTATTAAGTAAAGTCAAGTCAGAGTCAAGTAAACATACACATGTACACACACACCTCTATTCACTTTCATTTACTGACACAATATATCAACACTGAGGACAACTCTTTCAATCTTTTACAACATAATCTATTATTACTACACTATGTTCCGTTTTGAATTCCTCTGCTACCAAAGACTTCTGGTTCCTGGCATCAACTAGCATTATACTTCCACATTTCAAGGAATCTGCCCAGACATTAGTGGCAAAATACACAACAAATGCAGGTGTATTGCTCCTCTATGTCCTGCATTAACCAGAACATCTGAGGCAAGCCAACTCCTCTAGTCCCCTGTCATTTATTAGTCACCCTAACTGACACGCCGCAGGTCCACAGAGACTGGCCTACTTCCTGTCTGTGGCCTTTCACTCTACCTACTGTATGCTCAGTCAGACCAAAGCGCGTATTACCCAGAATGCTTCTGGTGCCCGCATGCGCTCCTTTGGCTTCCTGTGCCCCAGTAACCTCTATAGGAACAGGTGATTATACTCTTGTTAGTCTCCTGTTAGTGACCTCCTGCTGAGTAGCTCCTGAGTAAGCCTGTTAGGAGCACGGGACTGCACCGTCCCTTGCTGCGGCCTGACTCACAGCTAGGATTTGTGTCTCTGATGGCGCCCACTACTGTGGCTGGGGGATGTGTCGGCTACAGCTGATCCCATGAACAAGGCCAATAGAAGCTTTCGTATGTCAGAGGGAACTTCCAGAATAAGCATGTCGTCCGCGGTCCGCCAATCAGAGAGTTAAATAGTTTTTTTCGCTGCTCCAAGAAAAGTTGTGATTAGTGCAGGCTTGATTGGTTCTGCCTTTGAGTTAGTTATACGTATTTCCTAATACTGAGGATTAATTGTGACTTCAGCTCAGCATGACAAGCAGATGACTAACAGGGAAAGGAAGGGGGTTTTCAGTATTAAAAGAAGCATGATGTCTGATTTGTAGTTATACAGTATCAGGGTATGAACAAATTCACCAGCCTTTCATAAGGTCTCAATGTCTGATTCAATGCTTATGCTGAGATTAAATTTTATCTGGCAGTGAACAATGTATGTCAATGCCTGTGGTGTTAGAAATAGTATCACCTGTGATCGGGGATCACTAGACTAGGCTTGGGAATCGGTTCCAGGTATCGGTAAGGAACCGGTTCCAAATGTTCCGATCCATCGGAATCGTACACATCCAAACAATTCCACTAACGATTCCAATACAAAGCTTTCTTTTCAGAAATGTTTACTTTTTTAGAAATTTTAAAGTATTCAACTTCTGTATTGTTATTGCACACTTGATATTCATTCTCTAAAACCACTTTAAATTAGACATTAAAAGCCAACAACTCTCAAAGCCATCCTATAAGTGTTCAGCAAATGGTACAGGAATCAATATGGGAATCGATAAGGAATCGCACCGACAAGCAGAATCGACAATGGCATCGATATCGATAATTTCTTAACGATGTCCATCCTTACACTGGACTCTTATCTACGAGGAGGCAGAGAGGCCATTCTGTCTGGATCGCAGGGTCTGCAGAGAGTCCACTCTGTCTCTGGACGTGACCATGTCTGTTATGACCCTGGGACGTATAGCACAGAGGACACACTGTACTCACTTGGAGATTGAGAGAGAGGGAGAGCACAGGGTTCCTTAGCCCTCAGCAAGCACGAGAGGATCATGGGGGGTAAGCAGTGAGCACGCTGGTGTCCTCACTTACATTCAAAGGGAGGGGAAAAGGGAAAGACCTAGAGACAGGAATGGATGGATAAAGATGGATGGGGGGGGGGCACTACACAACGACAGACTGATTTCACAGCCATGAGAAGACTTGTATGAGAGGAAAACCCTGATTTCTCAGGGTTTGGGTGTTATGTAAGGATGGCACTTGTATATGCACATTTTCATTAGGTTAAGTAAGTGAATGAATGTGAGAATCAAAGTCATGTTGGTGCTATACATGTGACTGTATGGGGAAATGAAAGCCAGTATTTGCTTATAAATAATATAAGGGAGGAACTGAAAGTGGCATCTAATGTCACGTGACTAAACTAACTCAAGTGTACATTGGAAAGAAGGCTAAGCTTGTCTCTGCTAACTGCTTTTTTAGAACATGGGAGTCAGAGTGCAGTTCTCAAGTCTCTACAACTGTTAAAGACCTGGCCTTATCCGATCATTTCTGTGTTCTTTGACGTGTCTATGTCCCCACACACTCAGAACAGATCTATGATGGTAAAAAAAGAGAATCATAAATGATCAGACAAGTGCTCTTATTGAGCAAGCACTTTCACAGATGTCAAGTCTACTGTCAGACTCAGTAGAAGACTTATTGGATCACATTAATTCAAAAATGTTTGCTAATAAAATAATATTATGGATTACATTGCTCCATTACAATTCAAAAGAACAAACAGAAAGCGCCATAGAAGCTAAATCCAGCGTTTAAACTACTAAAAAGATGTAGTAGAGTAGAGTGTAGGAAAACTGAAAGGCAATGGCGTAAATACAAACTTCATATCCACTATGAAATCCATAAAGAGATGCTCCGCACATATAACTCTGAAATATGCAAAGCAAGACAGTCTTTCTTCTCTAACATAATAACACTTGTGTACTATTTTCAAACGTCGAAAAGTTAACAAATCCCCCCTCACTAGTGCCTGAACTTCTCTCAACTAATTATGACCGCCGCTATGACCGCCAGTTTAGTCAGATTATTTATTTATTTATTTTCTTTTTCGCATGACCAAATTTCCGTCAAGGATTCCCGGGACACTAAAAGACCGGGGTACACGAAACTTGGTGGGCATGTAACCCGACATGGATACCATGGAACCATCATTTTCCGTTTTGATCTGTAGCCCCCCCCTGCTGGACTGGACCCCCCGAAAGGAGGGTAGGGCAGACACAGTTTTCTTTGAATATCTCGAGAACCGTAGGGTTTAGGAGGACCATTTTTTTTTTGTATGTTGATCTCAAGGGGCCATGTCAACCCATTCCATAACTCATTTCATTCAGTTAAACACAAAAAAGTAAAAATGAGGTGTTGTAATCGCAGGTATCTGTGACCTAACATAGTCAAAACTGCACGAAATTGGAAGTGTAGGATCATTATGACACCCTCTGAATGCATGCCAAGTTTCGTGGAATTCCGTTCATGGGGGGCCACACAATAAATTAATTTATGTTACTATACACCAACTGGCCTGTAGGTGGCCGGAGACAGTTTTCTGTGAATATCTCGAGAACCGTAGGGCCTAGGAGGTCCACCTTTTTTTTGTATGTTGGTCTTAAGGGGGCATGTCAACCCATCCCATTACCACTTATTTCATGTATAGCGCCACCTAGTTAAAAATTAAAAAGCAAAAAATTAGGTGTTTTCATCACAATATCTCTGGCTGACATGGTCAAAACTGCACGAAATTGAAAGTGTAGGATCATTATGACACCTTCCGAATGCATGCCAAGTTTTGTGAACTTTCGTTCATGGGGGGCCTTACAATAAAATAATTTATGTGTACATTTAGTGACCGTACACTAACAAGGATTCCTGGGACACTGAAAGACCGGGGTACACAAAACTTGGTGGGCATTTAACCCCACATGGATAGCATGGAACCATCGTTTTTCGTTTTGATCTGTAGCCCCCCCGCTGGACTGTAGGGCAGACACAGTTTTCTGTGAATATCTTGAGAACCGTAGGGCCTAGGATGACCAATTTTTTCCGTATGTTTGCCTCCAGGGGTCATGTTAACCCATTCCATGTGCACACATGTGCATAAACAGATACACACGCACACACATACATTCACAGTAATCATACGTATGACACATACTCACACAGTAGACATATGTACGCATGCATGCACATGCACAAACACACATACGCAGACAAACACACAAGCACGCACGCACACACACACACACACACACACACACACACACACACCCACACACATAAACATAAACGTGCACAGAAATACACATGCACACAATTCAAGAATTTCTCAGAATTATGAACAGGCAAGATGGGGGTGGGGTTGTATAAAATGAATTTTACATGTGAAATCTATGAAATAATCATGTTTTGGTACTTGTTGTCTAGCAGATACCAGTGAGAATTGAGTGTGGATAATGCAATTTAGTGAGACAGTTAGAATCATATAGGCCTTTCAGCGTGAGTTATTTTTGTGGAAAAAATGTGCTGGACTGGGCGGCGGTCATATTTTGTACCGCTCTGCGGTACATCTAGTTTATGCATTGACTTAGCATCTTTTTTCAAAAGGTAAAATTGACAAAATCAGACTCAACATATCTGCTTAATTACTAATTCAACATCCGGAACTTACTACAAATAGAGCTGAACTCTGACATTAATTTGATGTCAGAGTTCAGCTTGATAGACTACAAAACACTCGAAAAAATGGTACAGAATCTTAGCTCTTCCACATGAGGCTTAGACACTCTGCTTACCAATTTCTTCAAAACTGTTTTTCACCTTATAGCAGCAAATGTCCTTCACATTGTATATGTATCATTGCTGCCACTTCTCAAGAAGAATAACCTGGATATCCAATCTACCTTTTATTGTCAAAATTATTGAAAAAATTGTCTTTAATCAACTAACCACCTTTCTCACATCATGGGTATCACAACATCAAATGGGTATTTTCATTACTTTCAGTCAGGTTTCTGGGCAATTCACAGCACTGAAATTAAGGTTTTCAATGATATACTCTACGCCTCACTACAGATTCAGGTAAAACCTTAGTCCTAGTGCTACTGGACCTTAGTGCAGCATTTGACACGGTTGGTCACAATATTTTACTACACAGACTAGAACACTGGGTTGTATTTACAGGCATAGTTATCAACTCAAATCATACAAGAAAGGAGCTTCTTTGTTGTCATCGGCAACTGTACCTCAACACCAACGTCCTTGACCTGTGATGTTCGGGATCGATCTTGGGGCCACTATTATTCAACCTCTATATGCTCCCACTTGGACAAATCATCAAAAATAATTTGATTTCATATCATAGCTATGCAGATGACACACAAGTTTACATAATTCTGTTGTCAAATTACTATGGTTCCCTAGAATCTCTTTGTCAGTGTATTGAACAAATCAACAACTGGATGTCTGAACATTTTCTTCAGCTGAACCAAGACAACACTGAAGTAATTCTATTACAAGGAGGAAAAAGGAGGAAAGACTTGGGAGGAAAGGGTTGCCACTCTCCTTGACACAAAAGGGTTGAAAGCAATAGATACTGTTAAAATGTATCTCCAGCAGAGTTGATTACTGCAATGGGCTTTTCACAGGCCTTCCTAAAAATACTGTACTAACAAAATGCAGCAGCTAGGGTTCTCACAAAAACTAAACATTCTACTTAGAACTGACATTCTAATTCTTAAGTCCCTGGCTTCCAGTCACAGAATTGACTTTTAAGCACTACGGCTTGTTTATAAATCAGTAAGAGAAAAACCTGTTAGTAAAACCTGCTGTTAGAGCTAAACATGGTGAAGCAGCTTTTAGCTGCTATATGCGGTTCAGCTCTGGAACCAACTTCCAAGAGCCATTTTAAAATCTAGACCAAATTGTTCTCAGATGCCTTCTGTTCAGAGGCGGACAGAGTACACAGCTTCATTACTTAAGTAAAAGTACAGATATCCTTTGCTAAATTTTACTCAAGTACAAGTAAAAGTACAACAGTCAGATGTCTACTTAAGTAAAAGTACTGAAGTACTTGTTTTTAAAAGTACTTGAGTATCAAGAGTACAAGAGTAGCCTACATTTTCTAAATATTGCATTACTACTACCACAGTGCTTACATTTATGTACAGAAACGTCCTACATGGAGTTATGAAAAATGTTAATGTTAATACCTTGGAGAATGTAAAATGAATTGGAAGTAAAATCAAGTAATTTTCATCATTTTACCATGTTGCCAGGGATGGGCAGTATTTCTAATACATGTATTTAAAATACGTATTTCAAATACAAAATACTATTTTGTTATTGAAACACTTGAAGCGAAAACTATCATTAACTTGTTCAGAAAATTGAAATAGTCTGGCGAGGTGGGGCCACAGGTTGGCACATTCCCGGGATGGACCTGCTGCGTCTTCATCCATTGTTTCGTCCATGGTTTCATCTCTTATCTAAATCTGACCATGGAGTTGACTTTGGCGGAAAGCTGAAGGTGATTGCTGATAGCCAATCAGTGGCGCCTGCACAAGCCAATCACGTTTGAGAGGGAAGCAACAAATTGAGGGTTTCCGAGATTTTTCTTTTTTCCTTTTTTTTAGATGTAGTAACGGGTACTCACGGTTATGGATAGAAATGTAGTGGAGTAAAGAGTACAATATTTGCCTCTCAAATGTACTTGAGTAAAGTCATGAGTACTCCCCAAAAATTATACTCGAGTAAAGTACAGATCCCTCAAAATTGTACTCAAGTACTGTCAAGTAAATGTACTCCGTTACTGTCCGGCTCTGCTTCTGTTAACTGCACTGAGTTACAAATTCTGAATCTGGCTTTAAATTATTCTACCTTATGTCTTTTATTTTGTATTTTTAAATATTATTCATTTTTAAATGATTTTACCTTGTGCATTTTTATGTTTTCTTTTTTATTATGATCTTTACCTTTTGAACCATTCTTTCACTATTGCCCTTCTATGCTTTTATTTGCTATTACGGTTTGCTTTTGTTTATGTAAAGCATATTGAATGATCTCTGTGTATGAAATGCGCTATATAAGTAAACTTGACTTGACTCAAAATCGTCCAGCTGCAGCCATTAACCCTTAAAGGTGTAGGTTTTTGAACGTTCTAAGTTCCGCAACAATTGAAGGTTCTAAAATTCTATGTTGAATTCAATGAACCCAGATATTCTTTAGAATGTTCATTTCTCAACATTCCCGTCACACCGGTGTGACGGTACTCCTTTAAGGGTTAAGGGGCATTCCCGTGCTTATGGAACACTTGGAATGGAATGTACTATGGTCATTATGGGCCGCAGCTGGACCCTCCTCTCAGTTCTACTAGGCCTCTACTCAACCTTACCACATGGTGTCACTATAGAGCCCCAAAAGATACCCAGCATCAATAATGTCCATGGTCAATTTATTTTGGGGTGTTGTATTTGTATGTCTACCTGTATGGACTGCACACACTGACTCAGTGTTCACTTAGATTCATTGGGTGATTGGTGCGGGAACCTATTGACCGTTTCATGAGAGTTCCATTATCAGAATCATAGTTGTTCCCACAAGGCTTCCGTTTTAAAATTCCATATGTTATCTTAATGAAGCAGAAGTAGATTGGGAACAAAGTAAAACGTTCAAGCATTGTTTTTGTTTATGTTGTTGAAAGGGGCCTCAGCGCCTGGTAAGGTGGTTCAAACTGAGAACACTGATGATGGGCTAGGCCCGAAATGTTTGTCAGCCTACCTTTTGCTTCGGCTTAGACGTGTTTTCGGCACTTAGATTACATTTTTGATATCATACAACCCTTGTGTGCGGTCTTTTCTTTTTCTGCTTTTTGACTGAACTTTTTTTTTATCTATGCAACGGGCGAAACATCTGTTTGCCACTGAAGGCCTAGACTTACATGTCACTATAGAGCAGCTAACATACAATAGATGTAAACAGACCACATTTTAGGGTTTTGCAATGGGTGCCACAGGGAAAGGAACGCTCATTCCTGTGCTCCAGACTAAATGTGGGGGCACATGTTACCATTGTCACTGTCATCAGTGTCACTGCTCCTCGTCTGCTAGCCTAAGATAACAGAAGCTTGTTATTTCAAATTCAGAGGGAGGCTCCACAAGTCCTGCCTGACTGAGCAAAGGGAATCTTAACGCATCTGTCCCTGGAGTTAGTGAGGCCCTACTGACTCTTACATATAATATATAATAATAAATACTCTATAAGTAGAGCAGCTAGTTACTTAAGTTGGAATTGTAGGCCTATTATCTGAGACAGTTTATAAATGTGACAGTGAGGTGATTCATAAGTTTTGCTTTTTCAGGTATCTTCACTTAAGGACATGAGGAAGGGCAGCCTGCCATGCCAGTCGCTGCTCCACAGCGAGGTGACACGGAGACATGCTCTTTAGTGGGTCAATTAAGTAATGGAGCACTGCTACTGAATCACCACTAGGAGGAGACTGTGGGGACGCACATGCACTCAAGCTAAGGAAGGTAGCGGCGCCATTTTAATATAATATATATTTTTTATTTATTGTAAAACACTGCATAACGAGGACGTACAAAGCTAACGCACGAGTGCAAAAAATGAAGCGTGAGACGGCTTATGGTGCCTGCCGGTGGTTTTGTAATGAGATAATAAAAATGATAGTTGTTGCGTCATCGTCTTGAGCTTCATGATTGGTAGAAGCAAGACTTGTGAGGCGGGGCAAGGACGGTGTTGACGTCAAACCCTCCTCAGAGCATGCGTGTAGCTCATCCCCGTGTCCGTGTGTATGAAAGGCAGAAAACCCCTCGGTACAGCTCTTATTGCGCTACGGACACCGTGTGCATCTGTGAGATAATATCTGGAATCTACTTAATGAGAGTTGATCTTTGGTGGTTACTCACGCCTGAGTTAGAAGGTCCAACTTACTACACGACACACAAGTCAAGAGTACCAGCAGAAGACCCGCCACGGGAAACCAGAGAAAAGGAAAGGGGAACCTTTCTAGCAGCTCGGTGTTCTCTGAGAACAGGTGAGGAATTCTGCGATATGACACATGCTTGATCAAATTCACCGTTTACTTTCAATGAAATTGCTTTACGAACCAGATACATTGTCTTTGTGTCCTTTCCACACTAAGATAGGCGGTGGTTTTGGTGTAGCGTACATCATATGGTCGTACTGAAAACGCGGCACTGTAGGCTACTAGGGTAGTGAGGCTATGTAACACCATCACTTGTCAACATAACGGCGCTGCGTAACGTCAGTGTCCAGTTTTTTTTCTCAATAAAGACTCAGTCCCAAACGGCTTGCAATATCCCACGCTATTTCTGAATTCATATTGACTTGTGGATGAGCGAACCCAGTCATGTAGCCCTCAAGGCTGTTAGATCCATCACAAGTGCGCAGTGAGCGACAATCAATGTTTGGTTAAAACGGAAATAAAAGGTGGTGAATAAAACAGTCATTCACACATCTACCGCTGACATTTTAGAAATACGTAAGTTGATGTGTGCATTTCACTAGGCTATAGTTAATTTCCTTCAGTAGGCTACACGAAACAGATGCACATAAAACCTAGCCTGCTACGTGGGTGCGCATGGCCGGTCAGGGACCTTTTTGTCCTCCTCACAAGTAATTAGGGGCCTCCGTGGATATTTTATTTAAGATGTCAGTAAAAACCAACACACTGCTAGATACTGCGCTGAGACATTCTCAAATATTGTTGTCACCCTCCGTGTAGTCTGAACTGAGGGCTAACATCAAAGATAGCTTTCGTCAACGTACTTCCTATGTTAAGAACAGGGCGCTTATCATCGGGAGTTATGTTAGCCTTATTACCGGGTGGAAGAATTTGAGTTCAACGCTTATATATAGAGTATAACGCTATCATACGTTGGCCAAAGCTTTGTGGAGCTAGTTTGTAAGCTATTCATCAGCACTTTGTTATCGACCCAAATGGCTTCGGGGGGTTATCGCGCGCCCCGGGTAAACCAGCATTTTACCTATGCTTTCCAGACGTCCGCTGTCAACCAGACCGCCAGTCCCTGTTCACCCACAACAGCAAGTTTTACCCTACTCTTTGCAAATTGCAGGTTGGGTATTACGTACCGTTAGAAGCCATTATTCAAGTGGACACGCAGCACCAAAATTGGGTCGTAGGCCTACTAGTAAATTGCTCGCCCTGGTTGTCATCATGTGACAAAGATTAGGCTAAGTTACATTAGGCTAAGGACAGCGCTACCAGATCATACTTACGTTTTAAGTTATTTTGCAAAACATCAGGAAAATATTTTGGGCGAAACAAGCTCGTCCACAGGCCGGCCAACTTCACACAGTCAGGTGCCCCAATTAGTGCTTAGTTAGTTACTCGTCACTTACTGTATACGTCACATAATAGCTCAGCCAACGTGATTGATGTGTCCATGAAATCCGCGTTGGATGAAAACAAATGTAACCTAGAATAAGTATTTACTCTTGTCCTAAGGGTAACTTAACCCTAGGTTGAGTTAGACAGGATAACGCGAGGTTGTGTAAACGCCTAGCTTTCTATTGTCTCGTTAGTTACCCTTAGCGATATAAAGTCTGTCCATATGAGAGAGAGCAGGATAATTTCATAGATATATGAATCAAAATAGATTGATTGTGGTTAGCCAATGTAGCCTAAACCAAGCGCTCAGACTGTGACTTATACGTCTGCTTCTGAGTCAAGTGTCCTGGCGTTGTGTAAACTTAGTAGCCTAACCTACGACTATTCTCGATACAAAGACGTGCCATTATGAAGAGGCACACCATGGCTTTCTATCACCCAGGATCAGGTTCAGATCGCTATGCAACAGATCGGCCTGTCCATCCAGCTTCTGCTAGTGTGAATCGGCGTGAAGGGGGGCTGAGGACGAGGAGATCGCGGGCTGATGCGTGCGCCCATGCATGGATGCGAGCTGAGAGCGTGTACCAGTATCAACAAACCGCCAGCGCGAATCTAGTTTAACATCTGAGATATTACGTAATACATACTGTACCACCCATCCGATTCGTTAATTTTAAATCTGCCCGTCTCTCTTATTTCGTCTCCAATCATGCAGGCGCTGCTGCCCGTTTGACCTCTTCTGCATGCCTAGACCCTGTATAAGCCGATAGACTTCAAAAGTCTAGATACCAACAGTTCAAGTCAGTCATTGTCGTGTGTTGTTCATCAAGTAATCATGTTGGCCCTAGTAGTTCCCATCGTGCCTTTTATATTTTGATTGTTTATGTTTAAAGTCTATTTCAGAATCAGAATAAAGTTAGATTTTTTTCCAAGATTTCCTGGGTGTGAATATAAATGATCTGTAGAGTAGTGTAGACCCTGAAATTAATGTGTTCCATTGGAAGCCATTTTCATAAAATAAATGGTTTAATTTGACTACTGAGACTTTATGGATGTTGGCGATGATACTCATCATAGCCTACCTCATGGTTGTACTGAGTAGCCGTTGGTCAGAGGATGGGAGTGTGTCAGTGGCCACTCATGGAATCCTCCTCATTTATTTTCTATTGATTAAGTTGTCACAGGAGTGTGTGTGTGTTATGAGACAGATGGCACTTTTCTCTTTCCTTGTTAATCCCCCCACATCCGTCCCTTGAGACAAGTGGACAGAAAGCTGAACCTAAACAGTATTCATGTAGCTGTGTAGGAGTGACACACACACACACTCACACACACTCGTATGAACCCAGTGAGATGCCACCATCCCTCATTAACCCCAGAGTGACCTGCGCCCCCCAGCGCTTGTGGCAGGTAACTAGCAGCTGTTTCACCAGAACTTTCATGATGTGTCAAGAGCTGCCCAGCGGTACTGAAAGTGTGACCGAGCAGTCACCCTCTCTCCTTTACTGACCTTATCTGACATCACATGATGTTGCGTAACTGTAGTGCCACTGTGTTTAGAGAACACGTGTGCATAAGAATACAAAAAAAAAAATTGTGTAGCAAAGGTGCATTTCATTATTACAGTGCATGAAAATGCACTGTTCTGTTATCCGAAGTCTTCTTCTTCTTCTTCTTCTTCTTCTTCTTCTTCTTCTTAAATTTCTGTGTCTAATTCAGCTTCAACGTAGAAACTTCGTTCAAACTTTGTAATATAGGTATTGAAAAGGAGACTTGAGGAATGTATGTTTCACTTTTGTAAACTTTATACTTTTTGAGATATTAATAAAAAACTAGAAAATGTAATTTCGAGGAAATTACCAGTGCATGAAAATATTAACATAAAATGCCAAACAAACTTTTATTGGGAAACAGTTGTCAGGAGTCATAGTTGATAACAACTGACAGTTGAAATGGCTGAACAGTTAAATAGTTGAGTAGTTTAAATAGTTAATAATAGTGAATTATTGTAGTGAGGACATGTATTTTGAAACAGTTGTGGGCAGAGGAAATAGTAGTCTTAAGAGAGCCAGATTGTATGCTTAAAGCCCGAGACAGAGTATATAGTTTAAAAGTTGAATGTAGATAGTGTAATGGATGTTGATAGACAGAAAGTTGAATGGATGTTGATAGGCAGATTGTTTAATGGATGTTGATGTATAGTTTAATGGGTGGATGAGTGAATGGTTTGAAGAGGATGAATGGATAGAAAGTTGGATGGAATGTGCCTTATATCCTTGTAGAATGGAGAGACACAGAGATAGTTGGCCTAGTTAAGCAGAAAGCAGTTGATACAGGTGCAATCAGTTTAACTGGCCCTTTGATGGGTCCTAGTAGTGAGCAGCTGGAAGTTGATACAGGTGCAAATCAAGTTAATTAGTCCATTGTGATGTCATAGTGCAAATACAAAGTCTATGGGGAAAAATAAGCTTGTTTTTTATTAATATCTCAAAAAGTATAAAGTTTACAAAAGTGAAAAATACATTCCCCACGTGTCCTTTTCAAGACTTATGTTACAAAGTTTGAACGAAGTTTCTACGTTAAACGGTTAAAGCTGAATTAGACGCAGAAATTTGGTGGGAAGAATAATAAGAAGAAGACTTCGGATAACAGAACAGTGCATTTTCATGCACTGTAACAAGCTTATTTTTCCCCATAGACTTTGTATTGGGACTATGACATCATAATGGGCTAATTAACTTGATTTGCACCTTTATCAACTTCCAGCTGCTCAACTAGGTCCCATCAAGAAGCTAGTTAAACTGATTGCACCTGCATCAACTGCTTTCTGCTCAATTAGGCCAACTCTCTCTGTGTCTCTCCATTCTACAAGGATATAAGGCACATTCCATCCAACTTTCTATCCATTCATCCTCTTCAAACCATTCACTCATCCACCCATTAAACTATCCCATCAACAACCATTAAACAATCTGCCTATCAACATCCATTCAACTGTCTGTCTATCAACATCAATTACACTATCTACATTTAACTTTTAAACTATATACTCTGTCTCAGGCTTTAAACATACAATCTGGCTCTACAGATCCTGTTCAACTATTTCCTCTACCCACAACTGTTTCAAAATAAATGTCCACACTACAATAATTCACTATTAAATAATTTAACTATTTAAACTACTCAACTATTTAATTGTTCAGCCATTTCAACTGTCAGTTGTTATCAACTATGACTTCTGCCAACTGTTATCAAATAAAAGTTTGTTTTGCATTTTATGTTAATATACAGTATGTTTATATTTTCATGCACTGGTAATTTCCTTGAAATTACATTTTCTAGTTTGCATTGTTAAAAGATTAGTGGGGTTCTGCAGTTTTACATTTTAAAGTAAATTTAAATGAAACGCATTTTCTAGGTTTGTTTACTTGAACAATAATGACATCGCTGAAGACATATTAGCTAAGTGCCGTCTATGCCTGGCTCATAGCTATGGTGCTGATAAAAGCTAATAAAGGCATCCAGCTGTCAAGTGATATAACAATGTTATAACAATTATACACACCCTTATACAACACTGATTTCATTGGCCACTGAAGATGCTGATCCATATGGTTACTATGATGTGCATCACTTCTGTGACCGGAAGATATTTCTGGCATGTGGAGATCCAGTATACCAAAACACTTACAGAAACAGTATAGTACACACACACACACACACACACACACACACACACACACACACACACACACAGGTATCTGTTTTTTGTAATTCTTTTGTACTGATCTGGTTGCACAGACATTGATACAGCAGTCTAAATAGATGGAACAAGTCAGACAATGCAATCATATCATCGACCTCATTGAGAACCTCTCTGATCCAGAGAGGAGTGCGTTATTGAAATAACATCAGCGTAGTGTCATGTCCATTACCGCTATTAACGGCCCATTTAGAGTCTAAGAACTGAGGTGGAAGTTGATCTTTCTCCCCATGAGACACAAACACATTTGGAGACGGAACTCTGACAGACAGAATTGTTTGAGGTTTCCTTGACGACAATAGAGTGTGGCTATGGGAAGATTTCCGAAACAGAAACGGCATACAATGGGCACACCTGTTGCCATCCCAGCACTATGAAGGAAAAAAAGGCCCATGAAGGAAAAAAAAAAACTTTCTGATAATAAAAAAGGAATCTCAGTTTTCAGCTTTTTTGTACAGCATTGAAACCCCTTACTGTCTGCCTAGGATTGGAGGCTTATGTTGAGCTGTTGTCCCGCTAAAAGCCCATTCCCCTTAGGTGAAACCTTTTGGACAACACAGATATTCTTAGCGGTGAACGTTAGCCTTTGAAAGCCCAGGGGGATGCTTATTATCTGTTCACATCTCTTCTGTGATGCCTGGCCATTCAATTACTCATTTATCCCCCGGTGGCCACTGGCACTGGCTAATGGCTATGCCCATGGTTCTAGATATGGGGTTGACTGCGGAGGTCTGACCACCGTTCTTAATTGGCAGAACTATAATTTTTTAAGATTTGATGCCTGCGCAGTTCCTCTGTGGGACCTCATCACTCGTCACTTAACCAGGTAGCATTCACCTCCACCGTGGTCTGTTTATTACTGTGAGCCTTTTCTACAAACAGTGGGCCCTCTATAATCTAGTAGTATATACAGTAGGAGCTAGGTGGAGATGTGGTAGTGTTGATGCCTAAGAATTGGTTAACCAGGGATTGAATCCCGACCCGCTGTTACGAGTTTGGATAAAAGCGTCTGCTAAATCCCACTCACTTTATTTAAAATCCCAAGACTGCCCGGCATGCCTACCCCCCCCAAGACCCCCCCCCCCATTGCTCATAATATAGTTGGAGAACATAATCTTTTGGGCTAAGCATGGCTTATGTACTTTAATCCATAGGCATGTCTTATTCAATATGGAAACAACTTACACATGCATACATTTCTGCCATTTAGCATAAATACCATTGACCCAGTCCCCCACTGGGCAAAGCCGTAGAATTAGAACAGCCAGGTAAGTGTGTGTGTGTGTGTGTGTGTGTGGGGGGGGGGAGGGGGGGGGTCGGGATGGGGGCTCTGCTAAGAAACCTACTGTACTCTCACTAAGGCTGGTATACATAAGCTGGTTTTCATGGAGATAAGTGGTAGCCTACTATAAAAAGACCCCCCACCCCCACCCCCACCCTGCTGGGTACCATGGGGTGCTCATGGTCCAGGTTTAATTTGATCCTCCTGGGCGTATTGTAGCAAGCAGCCAAACTGGCAAAACCAGCGGCCTGGGGAGTGAAATTGGAGTTGGTAATTTCTGCCTCCCAGAGTTTTCTTTTCTAACTAAGAGTAAGCTCACCAAGCTGCTTCACAAACTTGTTTCCTCCTTGCACAGCTTTTGAAGAATCCTCCATGGAACTCCTTTTAGGGTTCCAAATTCCGGTTCTCTTTTTGGAGCAGACGGCTACAGTCTTTCACTCTTTGGCTGTGTCTACATTAAGCCGGGTAAATGGTAGTACGCGTGTTTTGAGGGGATAACGATCTCTGTCCACATTATCATTTTCGTAGCGTTTTTTAAAATCTCTAAACATAGAGATGAGGTTCTCATGCTATCTGATTCATCGTTAATCATCACCCATCTTCCCATCTCCTCCTCTGGATGTAAAGGTGATCTTCCCACCCTGCCTGGCGATAGCCCCTCTTCTCCACAGGTGGGCTGCTCCAGGCTTTCACAGCTCAGCATGACCCTCGAAGGTGGTTTTTCACTGCTTATTTATGTTGGCCTGTGGACGTGATGTGCCCCTTCTGCAGGCTGCTGTACGATTGGTCCAGAGGAGTTCTGTGACCTTCATGCTCCCAGTGGAACACCTACTGTACGCAGCATTCCCACAGTCGGGGAAGACCTGGAAAGATCTCGCATTCCAGGCCTGGAATTTCCAAAGGCATATATTGTAATTAAATGTTTTTGGAAAATGTTTGACTTAGAGTGTGGGAACTCTGAAAATTACATATTGCATGCTATATGCTGCCTTTTTTTAGAAGCGTTTTAGCTATTCTCTCCCTGAAGACAACTCATGACTAAATGGTGTTTCAAGTTTTACAATAAAGACTCAGAGATGTTGTGATGGAATGCTGGAGTGGTATGCTGACCAGCCCCATATATGACCCCACATTGGCCTGTGTCTCTAAACCATTGGCTCTCTAGAGTTGTGGTTGTCTGGACTCCAGCCCAGCTGAAAGGCCACCGTGGCACGCTGGTGTCTTTGAAGTGCTTTTGAATGATTTTGGGTCTCCATGAACCATAGAACAACTTTCAGTAAACTGTATCGGTGCGCCCTCACTCTCTGGTCAGACGGTCTTTAATTATACTATGCTGTGCTACATAGGAGGTCATTCTTCTCAGGAGTCAAGTCCTTTCTGAGTTGTTGTGTTTACGTGTGTGTGTGTGTGTGTGTGTGTGTTCCTCTCTGAGAGACATCCTCTTTGAGTAATAGTTTACTGTATGAGGCGTTCAGGTCCCCATGCTGTCCCTGATGAAGATTCAGTAGCACTATACCGTGCTATGTCTTCTTTACACACACCACACACAATATACACACGCTGAAGGGCCTCAGTTAAGTGATTATAATGGCAACCCTTGCTGGGTCATACTCTGTTGGCGTCTTAGACGTGTGTGTCTTAGACGTGTGTGTGTGTGTGTTCCCTGGTTTTTAAGTTGGGAGTATTACCAGCTCCCTGTGGTCTGGCCCTCGGTGGGTCTTGAGTTGTGGCTGGCGGTGTTGGGAGTCGTGGCATTCTCAGCACCCTGGAGGGTCTTTGTAGAACCGCCACAGCATTGCGTGCGCGTGGCCTTGGCGTGGAGTGGCTTAATTAAAAAAGGGAACATTTCAGCCTGTTAAATTGGTTGAAGGAATGTGTGCATGTTGCCATGGAAAAAGGTCAGTGTCTTAGCAACAAGGGTGCCAAGGGAACCCCCCCACCCCCACCCCCTTCCCACACCCACCCACGTGTGATTGAGTGCCGGGGTCCAGCGTTGTCGCTACGAGAGAGCGAAAAGAGTAAGACGTGTGTGAGCCCCAGCCAAGTCAGTCATCACCAGACCAGCAGGCGGCGCTGTGTCTGCGGCAGTCACTCCGGGCTGAGACTGAGGACCAGTCTCTCTCACACACACACACACACACACACACACACACACCCACACAACACTCACCTGCCCTGACATCTCTGTCGTCCCTGTACTCCCCACGCTGCCGATCTGTGTGAACATGTCCAGAGGGACTGCGGACGAAAGTGGAAATTTGGTGGTTTTTTTTTTTTATTAAGCTGAAAGGATTGGCTTGGTCAGGCTTAGACCGAGAGGCAGACAGAGCCCTCTATTTGCAACTGAGAGTGAGTCATGTGCAATGAGGATGATGGATGGACCAGCATGCATGTGGACCACTGCATGCGCAGTTTGCGTATATGAGAGAGAGAGAGAGAGAGTATTGATTCTGTGGTTGCATGCGCACACACCGCAAGAGTCATAATTTCCACACAGAAACACACTCTCTCGTTTGCTCCTTCTTAGCCCCTCCTCTCTACCATCACCTACACTGACTATAATTCAAGAAGACTACTTTTTAAATAGGAGCTCAGTTTTAAGAATGGGTCATCAGTTAGATTTGGAAACACAAGGCTGCATGTCTAGCTGTCGCCACAAATTTAGCAATAGTTCATCTCATTTGATCTTTCTTGAGCTCCGTATAAAAACAGAGTCTCTCCTCGTTTTGTTTTTAATTAACAGCTATTTGTGGGAAGAATTTGCCTCAGTGGAGACCTAAATGAATTAGGCGATCAGGCAAATTGAATTCAGAGCCAGGAGACCTTGGATAAGAGGAATGGGCCACCGCGTCGTGGGGGAAGGTATAAGTGCTTCTGTAGAACAGGGACCAGTGTAGTCGTAGAGATAAATGATTGGATTAAAACCCATTTCTTGCCCATGGTCAGAACTAGACGTGTCTGACTGACCGTGAAGTAGAACAAATAGTTTTATCTTATTATTTTCACACAGACAGACACTTTTTTTCTTTGGGTTCTTAAAGCTGCAGTTGGCAAGTCTGACAGATTGAGGGGACTTAACCAACATTTTGAATGTTTACAACTCTCATGCCCCTTCCCCACTACCACCAAGCACCCTCTCATCGAGTTTGTGCTCGTCAGTGCGCACCAGACTGCAGCAGACTGTGATTGACAGTCAGATCTCACACAGCCCTGCTCTGATTGGACCAGAAGAACCGGGAGCTGTGGATTTTGCAAAACAAATAACAGGCTCTAGGTGGAGGAAGAAATGCGGGTTTTTTTCTAAAACCGGCTGATTTATATTGTTTTGTTCGGAGCATAGTGTCGGTTTCAGTGAATATGATCAATAAAATCTTGCCAACTGCAGCTTTAAGACTTCTTCCCTTTCACCTAGAGATATGAAATGTATAGGAGGCAGTGTGGCACAGAGGTGTCCAGTGATAACTGCAAAAAGGCCGCCCGTCACTCAGTGAGGTCACTCGGCCTTGATGTGTGAATCTAAACAAACACTTTTCAAACACTTTTCTTTGCTGTATGTCTTAAGAGTTGGTTTGACTTGTAAAGCTTCATCAAGAAGTGTAGGCTACGTCTAACCAAAAAATTCCAAAGGCACACTGCTTTTATAGTTAAAAAGCCTTTAATTTAGGTGGACTTACGCGTTGCGACAGAACATGTCTTTATCAGAGCACTTTTCTTTGCTTCCTGTAAGTGTCTGTTCATAGATGGTGCGCCTATCGCATCTAACATACCAAGACTGCTTTAGATTTAACATTGAGCATACCAAGGAGTGCCTTAATCCGGGTTCACATTGTACACGGCATGCGCTGTGCTCGCCGCTAGGTTGCTCTTGGTTGAGGTAGCGTCCCAAAGATTTTTGTTGTGCTTGTCGCCGGGCTCAACACAAAATACCTATGATTTCCACCGCGCTGTGGTAAAAGGTCAACATGGTTGACCTTTTACTGCGGCACTTGCAAGAATGGCAAAGCGGTAAAATGTGTTTTTTGCGCGCTCAAGCCATTAACAATAATGGGTATGATGGCTTGCACGTACAATGTGAACCCCCCTATCAGATTAAACATGGAACATGCCGTAGGCTGTCTTAGATTTAACATCAAACATACTAAGGGTTGTCATTCAACATACCAAAAGACTGCCTTATATTTAACCTCGAACATACCAAGGATTGCCATAGCAAAGACTCCCTTGGATGATCGAGATAAATATTTAGTGTGTGGACGCACTGGTGATCTTTTTTCTTCATCTGATTGATCTGTATTAAGTGGGTTTGGCTTTTATTTTTGTTTTATTTGTTTTGGCCCCTTCGGTGGCTGACCTTGAACTATGAAAGGGGAAACTTACCTTGAACTATGAAAGAGTATGAAATTGTAAACATAAACTGAACGATCTTCATTTCCAGAGTTGTTGACAATTGCAAGATCATTACTGTTGATCCATAAAGAGGCCTTAGTGGCCCTGAGCTTTCATAATGGGGCTGCAGCACACACTTCTACCTGAGTGGCAAAGAAAGGACCTTATGGGTCACGCTGCGTGTAGGCACACACACACACACACACACACACACACACACACACACACACGCCCTTATGGGTCACGCTGCTTGTAGGCACACACACACACACACACACACACACGCCCTTATGGGTCACGCTGCTTGTAGGCACACACACACACATACACACACACACACACACACACACACACGTCCTTATGGGTCACACTGCTTGTAGGCAAACACACACACACACACACACACACACACACACACACACACACACACACACACACACACACGTCCTTATGGGTCACGCTGCTTGTAGGCACACACACACACACACACACACACACGTCCTTATGGGTCACGCTGCTTGTAGGCAAACACACACACACACAAACATACTCACACACACACACACACACACACACACACACACACACGTCCTTATGGGTCACGCTGCTTGTAGGCAAACACACACAGACACAAACATACTCACACACACACACACACACACACACACACACACACGTCCTTATGGGTCACGCTGCTTGTAGGCAAACACACACAGACACAAACATACTCACACACACACACACACACACCCTTACGGGTCACACTGAAGTAGATGGTGTGGACTACTACAGGATGCCCCTGAAAGGAATCTTGGTGGTTTGAAAACTTTCTCCCCCAGATACAGACCTGGGATCTTTGTAGTTTGAGAACATATTCCCCCAGAAATAGAACTGGGATCTTGGTGGTTTGAGAACATATTCCCCCAGAAATAGAATTGGGATCTTGGTGGTTTGAGAACATATTCCCTCAGAAGTAGAACTGGGATCTTGGTGGTTTGAGAACATATTCCCCCAGAAATAGAATTGGGATCTTGGTGGTTTGAGAACATATTCCCCCAGAAGTAGAACTGGAATCTTGGTGGTTTGGGCTCATCATCTGTAAGTGACATCCATTTAAATGAGGTTTCGTACCCTGACTGATCAAGAATAGGTGTAGTATGTCTGTAAAGTTCAAATGGCTGAAACTAGACAATCCTGTCCAATGTGTCTTGCAAACAGTAAAGTGGGCTTAGATGGGATACCATCTCCATATCGGGTGTGACCCTCTCTGTTCTTCTGCCCAGGCACTGGGTGTGTCCATACTGCCAATTCTTCATATGGAATTCTTGACAAACGTGTTCACTCATGTTGCAGTAGCCATACAGCAGGTACAGTAGAGGCTGTAATGTGTGTGTGTGTGTGTGTGTGTGTGTGTGTGCGCACGCGCGTCTTTGTGGCTGTGTGTGTGGCCGCGTAGAAGGTCTTTTGTTGCATACAGTGGGCATGGGGATGACTTTAAACAAAGTCCTTTGTTGGGTACTGTGTGTGTGTGTGTGTGTGTGTGTGTGTGTGTGTGTGTGTGTGTGTGTGTGTGTGCATGGGGATATGGGGCTAATTAAGAGATTAGGAGTCTCCCCCACAATAGCTACCAATACGCATGCACACACATGCACGCACACACACGCACACGCACACATACATGCACACACACACACATGCACACACACACACACTCTGACCTCCTACAGCATCAGCCACATATCTTCTCTTCAATTCTCTCTGTGCGTCTTTGTCTCTCTCTCTCTCTCTCTCTCTCTCTCTCTCTCCATCTGTTTATTTCTTCCTATCCTGTATCACCTTTTTTATTTTCACCTTCTTTTCCTCTTTACCTCTGATCCCTCTTTTTTTGCTCTTCCTCTCCATCTGTCTCTTGTCATCAGTTCTTTGGTGGTGAGGGGTGCATTCAGTGTGCAAAAAAAAGGGTAATTACACTTTAATGATCATTGAATCATTAAACCCTTTTCACTTTTCTCATTTCCTGTGAGATTGGCCTTCCCCTGAGGTGCGTGTGTGTGTGTGTGTGTGTGTGTGTGTGTGTGTGTGTGCGTGTAAGATAAGTCCTGGAGGACTGTGAAGGACCCTTTTCTTTTTTTTTTTTTTTTTTGAACTTCCTTTTATTTTATTTTCACATCAGTCATACAATGCATCAAAACAAAGTCTTATATGACATAAGGTTGAATAACAAATATGTCAGTCTTAGGATCAACTACTAAAAGGATCAAATACTTAAAGGCTGATCAAATCATTCAGTAACTTTATACATTGTTATTCCTAGACCTGCCTTCAGGTTCCAACAGAGAAGACACTAAAACAGAAACAAAGACAGACAAAGGCATAGAAAAAAAAAAAAGTTATATTAAGTGGAGATGTAACTAGTGTTGCACGGTGTATCGATACTAAAAAGGTATCACGATGCTTTCACGCAAAAAACAACACGATTTCCGACGTTTTTAGAATCTATACTTTATTAAAATAATAACGGTCTGTGTGAACTGCTGCTCTCACTGCTCCTTGCACGCATCTAGGCAAGTGGGCGTGTCAAGCAGGCAGCTCTGAGTGAGTGAGTGAGTGCGCAGCAACATCAACATAGTTATTTGCCGACAGTCCTCGGCCTTGTGGATAAAACAAAAAATGATGTGAAATCTGGAACTATTTCGGATACATCGCGAATAGTGAAGGCAAGCCATCAGGTACACAGAGGCCTGTTTGTAAAATATGTTTCAAAGTCATTTAAAAGCAGTATGCTACGCATGGAACTTGGCTAAACACCTCGCAGACATATCCCAACATTTTTAAAGAGTTCAAAGAACGACAGGTTAACGAATATGCTATAGAAAACACAACTACATGGTTAGTGCTAAGTTCTTCTCTTCTGTTTTGTGAAAGTGAAACGAGTATGGTTCTCTGGGATAAAGCGAACCTTCCTTCATCAATGAATTTTGACGAGACATAACGAGCTGTAATCATAGGGTGCTAACGTGATGAAAGCGCACTGTTCACACCAGAATAACCTTACCAACACTACCAAACAATCTATTTCATGTTCGGTCAGTACTACTGGTAAAATTTGTCATGGCATGTAGACTGCAATTTGTTCAATAATTATTGCCCAAATGTAGGATAGGCTACCCGAAATGCGCTAATTAAAGCCCACAGCATATTACCATCAAAGCATGTTGAGTCCTAATAATAATAATAGCGGCTTATTGTTACGTGGTAGCAAATCATGTTATCAAAGAAATAGACGTAATGTAATGCACACAGATATATTGCAACAGGTAATGGTGTAGGCCTATCTGACGAAGACCTGAGTGGTTGGAATGTCGTACTTGTACACTGGGCGCAAAGAAGACTATCCACATTTTTCCCTTTGCAACTGTCAAATAAATCCCATGAACACGGGAAGGCCTAGGGTAGCCTATACTGTACATCAGATGGCCTAAAGATTTGGCCCCTCTGCATAGCATTCAGTGATTTGCATGCAGTAATTTCAACACTGACCTTGATCTAGCCTAGTTTGGCTATTTAATGCTTCTTTATTGCCAAAACACAACACAACAAATGAACTATAACAAGGACTTAATCACACAAAGTAGGCCTACTATTTTACAGACCATAAAAAATAATACTTATGTAGGAAGTTTAGAACCCAGAATTGACCTGCACACTACAAAAGTGCACCGAATTCAACGCAAATGACTCAATACACTTGGAGGAGGTATGAGTCCTTTCTTTTCCAGATATCTTAGGATTTCACCGTAGTATCGTTTCAGTATCGAGCATTGTGATATTTATGGCAGGTATCGTATCGAAGTCATACTTTTGGTATCGTGACAACACTAGATGTAACACAATAGAGGTCCAGTTATTGAGAAATACTTCTGACTTTAGCTGTAACACTGCAGTGGTGTATTCCATGTGATACACCTCTTGGACTCTATCCCTCCATTGGACTATAGTGGGGGGGCTGCGGCTTCAACCACGAGGCTGTGATGACTTTATTTGCAATTAGCAGAAGTGTCCTTAACAATTTTGTAAGGCTACCTTCCAGGAAGTCCTCTGGTACTATGCCGAATAAAAAATGTATTGGTTCCATCGGTAGGTCTATAGATAAGCATTGCTTTATTTCTCTCTGTATATTTTTCCAATATTCTAATACTTTTGGACAATCCCAGAATATATGTGTGTGATCCTCAAGTAAGCCACAACCCCTCCAACACTCAGGTGAAGTATTACCCCATCTTGACGTAACAAGTAGTGTTCTAAAATATCTCATTTTCAGCTTCCAACCATATTCCCTCCAACTGAGGCTATTTGTTACCTTATGCCCTTGTTCAAATGAAGTTTCCCACTGTTTGTCAGATATAACTGTATTCATCTCCAGTTCCCATTTTTCTTTGATATCCAAGTTGTTCTCTCCCAGATCTTCTTGTGATGCCTTATATAAATGTGATATTATTTGTTTTGTCACTGTTCCCTGTATAGTTAAAATTAAAAGATGCTCTATTTTAGATGGTAGTGAACAAAGGTTTTCCCATTCTTTATGTTTCTTTAGATAGTCTCTTATTTGTAAAAACCTGAAAAAGTCTTCATTTGCTAAATCATACTTTTCTTTAATTTGTTCAAATGACTTTAATACAGTTCCCTCAAATAACTGGTCCAAGACTTCCAAACCCTTGTCCTTCCATCTTTCAAAACCCTTGTCTAGTCTTGCTGGAATGAATTCTATATTTTTAGCTATGCTTATGGCTCTGGATATGGTCATAGGTGATTTTGTATTTTTAACCCATATGTTTGTAAGCTTTTTCATCCTATTGGTGTCTAAGTTAAGGAATGGGAGGGAGTTCAATGGAACATCTAGACATTCAGACTGTTCCATTCCTACCCAAACAGTATCTTTTTCTTGAGATACCCAGGAAACCATGGATCGTAATTGGGCTGCCCAGTAATATTGTTTCAGATTAGGTAAATTCAGGCCTCCGTTGATTTTTGTACATAGTAATCTTCTGAGTTAAATCTAGGGGGTTTGCTTTGCCATATGAATTTAGAAAACCATTTTTCTATAGTGGTGAAAGTAGCTGAAGGGACAAGAATAAGCAAAGATTGAAAGAAAAAGAAAAAGCAGTCTGGGGAGGATGTTCATTCGAATAGTCTCCACTCTTCCCATCAAAGAAAGTGGCAACACTTCCCATCTTATAAGATCTGCTTTTATACAATTCATCAACTTCCCATAATTGTCTGTGAACATATTTGTTAGATCTGTAGTTAGAATTATTCCCAAGTATCTAAATCTTTGTGATCACCTATGTAAGTTAAAATGTCATCTGCATATAGTGATATTTTATGTTCTGTATTTCCCATCTCATAAATAGTTGTGACCCATCTTCTACATTTTGAGTGAAAGCCCATCCCAGACAATGTCTTAAACAAAAACTCCCAATTCACAGTGTCAAAAGCCTTCTGTGCATCAAAGCTTATAAGCATTGATGTCTGTTTATTTTTCTTTGCACAGGTAATTATGTTTAAAGTTCTCCTTATATTATTAGCACCCTGTCTGCATGGAATAAACCCTGTTTGGTCTGACTTAATAAGTGATCCAATATGTCTTTGAACTCTTTGCGCTAAGATGCTTGTCAACAATTTCTGGTCATTACATAACCGGCTAATAGGTCTGTATCCTTCGCATAGTGTTGGATCTTTTCCTTCCTTGTGTATCACAGATATGATGGCCTGCGACCAGGTCCCAGGAGGGTTACCCTTGGAGAGAGCATATCTAAACACCTCAGTTAACACTGGTGCTAGGTCATTGATGAAGCACTTATAAAATTCTCCAGGGAGACCGTCAAATCCTGGGGATTTATTATTTTTTAATCTCTTTATTGCATTTCTTATTTCTACATCTGTTATCGGTGATATCATTTGTGATGACGCTTCCTCTGATAATGTGGGGAGCTTTACATTTTTAAGGAAGATGCTGGTTTTATCAGTTGTCATTTGTGACCTGGGTTCCTTATATAAATTGTGATAGAATGTTGCAAATGCCTCTACCACTTCTTTGGGGTGTGATACTGTTTTACCAATTGTTGGATGAACTATTTTGGCGACAGTTCGGTTAGCTTGGGCTTTGCGAAGTTGAAAAGCTAAAAGACGGCTAGCTCTGTTTCCATTCTCATAATACCTCTGTTTAGTAAATCTCAGAGCTCCTTCTGCCTTCAGTGATAACAGTTTATCTAAGGCTTTTCTTGCTTCTTTAAGTTCAGTAAAAACATTGCTGGAGCCTGCGCCCTTGTGCTGCATTTCTAACGATTTTATTTTATTTTCTAGCTTCTTGCTGTTCCTCCAGTCGTATTCTCTTCAGTTTGGATGAAACCTGTATAAGTTCCCCTCTCATAAATACTTTTGCTCCCTCCCATAGTATTATAGGGTTGACTTCCCCATTATCATTTATCTCAAGATATTCTTTTAAATGTTGCCTCAACTCCTCAACAATTTCAGTGTTATTCAGTATTGATACATTCATTGTCCTGTACTTAAAAAAAGAGTGCGTTCCTAAATGTAGTTTCAACATGACTGGAGCATGGTCACTTAAGGTTATCGGTTCAATATGACAGTCAATTATCTTATACATATATTGTGGAGGAATACAGAAACAGTCAATTCTAGAATAACTGTTATGCACATTGGAGAAAAAAGTCTTTCCCCTTGGGATTTTTAACTCTCCATGAATCTACAAGACCCAACTCAGAAATGAAATTATTTATCATATGTGTTTTAGGGCTTGGAGGTCCCTTTTCTATAGGCATCCTATCCATCTTTCCATCTTGTACTGCATTAAAGTCTCCTCCTATTATCAACATTCCTTTGGAATTATCTGTTCTAGTATTTGCCAGCTCTTTGAAAAAACTTGGATCGTGCTCATTTATATTCATTCAGAATCGAGAATTCAAGTTCTCCCACACTTCCCACCACAATTACAAATCTTCCTAATTTGTCCTGCACCACCTTTTCAGTACTAAAAGCCAAAGTTCTATTTATTAAAATGGCCCCCCCTCTTTTTTTTCCATGTGAAGCACTATATACTAGACTAACCCATTCTCTTCTTAGTTTCACATGTTCATTGTCATTGAAATGAGTCTCTTGTAGCAGAGCAATTGAACAATGTGTTTTTTTCAACTGATTGAATATTTTTTTTTTTTTTTTTTTCGTTTTATAGGATAGTTTAAACCATGGACATTATAACTGACATTAACTTATCCATATAGACGACTGTACCCCTTCGTACCTTTTAATATAAACACCCTTTCTTCTATATAAACATAATGCACGTTATATGACTGCACTGGTATACCGTTAGTATGTAAAATCAAACATTGTAAAGAACAAGAACACAAAATCAACAGGAAGAGAAAACTGACTTCCTAAAGCCCGACTGATTTAAAACGCATCAGATACCCAGGAGAAGAGCTTCCCGTTCATCACGTTCCACACGGATACCCAGGTCCATGAGAGTTTCAGCTGCGTCCCTGAGGATTGCGAAGGTCTTCACGCCGGAATCTAGATGAATTTTTAACTTTGCTGGGAATGGTGATTTGCACTTTAATGTTCTTCTCTTTCAGTTGCTTTATTATGTCCCTAACTTGTTTGCGTTTCTTCTGGGTGTCCGCAGTGTAATCTTGGTCGAAGAAAATTTTCTGATCGTTATATGTCGCTCCTCCACAACGTTTCCACCCTTCTTGAATTACCATCTCCTTAACCCTGTAGTCCAGAAATCGGACGATAATGGACCAGGGTGGGCTCTTCGGGTCTTTCGGCTTCATGGTTAGAGAGCGGTGTGCTCTCACTATGTTGAAGTTCAGATCCCTAGGCAACGCAAGTGATGTTCGGATAAGGTCGCTTATGAAATCCAACATGTTGATGCTATTTTCTTCGTCCTCTTTCACTCCATAGATGCGCAGGTTGTTCCTTCTCGCTCTTGATTCGAGATCCTCACACTTGGCAGCCACACTAGCTTCTTGATGGAGCAGATAGCAGAGAGCTCTTTCATTTATGAGTTTTTTTTCCTCTGCGTCCACCACTCTCTCTTCATAGTCTGTCATTCGTTGTTCAAGTTGTGTTGTCCTGTCCGCCACCTCACTAAGAGCAGTTTCTACCCTCGTTAAGGATTCTTTGGTATCTTTAGAAGCTTCAGCGTGCTCCTTCCTTAATGTGCGCAGCTCGGCTAGCCCTGCCACCATGCTTTCCTCGCTTAGCCCAGAATCAGTTTGTTGGTCTTTAAACGTTTTCGGTGGCTTGTTGGTCTTCTTTTCAGATTCTTTTCGAAGGTTTGCCATAATGATTACTTGGTATGATTGTTTTTAATGAAAAAGAAAATTACGTTTTGGCTAGTTTTTTTGAAGTCAGGCTGTTGCCTTGGTCATGACGTCACCGGAAGTCACAAGGACCCTTAATGTTAAGTGTAGTTGCCCAAGAAAAATGATTACCAACTCTTAGACGTATATGACTGTGTAAAGCTCTCTCTCTCTCTCACACACACACACGCAAATGCATTGCTCACGTGTCCTGTGACTGTCCTGTGATGGCACATGGTCTTTAAAAAAGCTAAGCTACTGCATGCGTGCGGCATGCAGACAGACACACACACGCACACACAGACAGACACGTGAGTATCATATAAAAAATGTAAATGAGGGTCTGCTCTGAGGGTTATTGTTTTCAGACACACTGTACACTACTGGCAGATAGCATTCCATTATCCCTTACACACAGACAAAAAAGTGCAGAATGGCACAACTGCTACTAAACACACGCACCACAAGTGTTGTAGGGCATAACTGCTAACACACACACACGCACATACACACAGACACACAGACAGCAAGTACTGTAGGGCATAACTGCTACACACACACACACACACACACACACAGACCCTGTCGCCAGCTGTTTGCGGCTGGCCTTTGAAGGGCGCTTGTGTAACAGCAGAATGCCTTGCACTACTGCGGAGAACATGACTACAGACTCTGCCTTCTCAACTGTGTGAATTTTACACACACACACACACACACACACAATCTCCAATTTGATCTAAGATGTAGCCTTCACAGTCTAGCATGCTGTAGACTCGGCTGTGTGTGGAGTTGTATGTGTTTTCTGCAAGTACACATCTTGTCTTCACAGCTGTTGTCTGTCTTTATACTGCTTTGAATAACCTTTGTGTGCGTGTGTGTGTGTTTTCTGAGGACTCTTGTTCGTGTTCCTGCCAGTCTGCTCTATATCTGTCTTGCTCATCGCTCTGTGTGTGTGATGGTGACTGTGCTGCCACCCACATTTGGAAGTGTCTGTGTCTGTGTGTCTGTATGTCTCTGTGTCTGTGGGACTTGTCTGTGTGACTTGTCTTTGTGTGTGTGTGTGTGTGTGTGTGTGTGTGTGTGTGTGTGTGTGTGCGCGTGTGCGTGTGCGCGCGCGCGGAGTGTGTGTGTAGATGCTGCCTTAGCTCAGTGGTTCTCAACCTTTTTTCAGTGATGTACCCCCTGTGAAATATTTTTTCAGCCAAGTACCCCCTAACCAGCGCAAAGCATTTTTAGCTGAGAGAAAAAGGCTTAAAGCAGAGCAACAAAACATATCCTTCAAGATACAGCCGGGATTTTGCCGGCTCTCGTTTGGCCTTCTTTGCCACTTGTTCCTCCGTGTTTTCACAAGAATTACCGCTACGCTTCAACCACGACTCCATCGTTTGAGTTTTGACAGTGATTGACAGGTGATGGCGGGTGGCATGTGACAGGTTGGGTCGAACCATCCTGGTATGGGGGGACTCTGTGTTTTTAGGATAATGAAATTGAATAGCCTACTGAAATATAAAATTAATTTTATGATCTTATATTTTCCTGAAATATTTATTAAATAATTGTTTTTAAAGTGTTTTTGCATGGATTCTACTTTTTAAATATATGTATATTTTAAAATCTCACGTACCCCCTGGAGTGCCTTCACGTACCCCCAGGGGTACGCGTACCCCCATTTGAGAACCACTGCATTAGCTCATATCTCTTACATCTTGTGATCTCAAGTTCAGCCAGTTTTTCTTCTCACGCCACAGCAGTATAGTTTGTACAATGGATGACAGTGCGTTCACACTTCACTTGTTTTGTATACAGATGGATTGTTGTCATCGTGGTACAAAGGTTTGTGTCATTTTGTGACAATCTGACCGTTACCACCACCACATTGACTAAGAGTCAGGGAATTTTATCATTTTGGGGGCAAAGTCATGGAATATCAGGGAATTTTGTTTAAAATGTACTTGCCAAATTACATAATTACAAATATATTTCCACTCGGAATTGGTGTATATCTGGTTATTAGCTTTACTGCTTGCTTGAGTAGTTGTGGTTAGTCCAACTTTGTTTATTCAATGCCCATTTATTCATCTCCCTCTCTAACAGATTCTTTAACGCTACGTGACTGTTCTGAAATCTTTGGTCAGTATATTGTACCCTTCATTATATAGTAGTTTAAATAAATTATATAAATTCAGTTTTTTGTCATGGAATTTTACATTTCCGTTAGAGTGGGAACCCTGCTATTACATTTACTGAAACGTTTCTTCTGAGTAATCTCAGGCGATTAAAAAAAAAAAAACACGCTTGCTGCTGGATTCTGAGATGACGTGATTGTGTGAGTGTGTGTGAGCGTGACGAGAGAGGGTGGAGGGAGGGATGGAGTGAATGTGTGTGAGGAACGACAGGGAAGGGAGGGATACCACAGGCATGTGTTGCGTATCGCCTCTCTGGAGTGCCCTCTGCTTGGCCATGATGATGATGGGGGGTGTGTGTGTGTGTGTGTGTGGGGGGGGGGGTGTAACTCCTGTGCTGTTGGAAAAAATAAGCACCTGTTGATGATTAACACCTATGAAGAATTAACACCTTTCTTGCTTCCCACCCACCTCTCCCTCACCTGTGATCCCACCTTTTCCTCCCTCTCCTCCTCCTTCCCGTCTCTCTTCTGTCTTCTGTCACTCGCTCTGTCGCTCCCTCTCTCCTCCCAGTTTTTAACTCCCCCTCCCTCCCCCCCCACGCAGATGTGCGGCGCTGGGCCCAGGACAGGAGGTGATGTGTGATCTAGGTACTGGCCTCCATTTTGGGTTTCGCTCGACACTTAGGCCAACCCCCACCAGCCGCCACGCCAAGCCAAGACAGGCCAAACTCGGCGGAAAAGTACCGTTATTGGTGCCCGCAGGCTGCATGGTCATCTATTGGTGCCCGCAGGCTGCATGGTCATCTATTGTATAGAGTTATCTAACGTAGCAAACTCCAAGCTAAACGCTTGCTGCGTTGGGTAAATCTACATCGTAGTTGCTATAATGGCATTTCAAAATACATTTTCTAGCCAATTCAAACTGTCTTCAACATGACAAATGTAAGTAATACTGTCAAATGCAGTTTGCTTCCGTTCCTAGCAGGACTAGTTGCCAAGCAACCAAAACCCAAAGAGAAGGACACTGCAATTGCAAAACAAACTGTGCAGTTCTTTTGAAAACAAGATGTAAAGTTATCTGTAGATCAAGGATGCGCTGCCGACTGAGCCCCAGAGATCTAGTCATAAGGCACGCATGGCCAAACTCAACCAGCCTTGAACTTCAATCTGACGTCACTGGTGGGGGTTGGCCTTCAGAAACTTTCATCCATTCTGCAAGGGAGCGTTCCGATGTCCTCCTCATACGTATGCACCCCTCCACTGCCTTGTGTCTAAATGAAGTGTCCTTACATGCCCCCTACAGCCTAATCTCCTTTCATAAGGGGCTGACCACGCACAGTACAGTACAGGAATCAGGGGCCCAGGCCAGAAGGGGTCTAGCTGTCCAGTGTTTCCCACAGAATTGAATTCTATTTGTGGTCGTAGGTTTGCAGAATTAACCTGAATGCAACAGTTTTTTTAACAAATTAGTGCTGTGTGGTTATGATTCTAACCAGATTTAACACAATTTAGTACAACCAGGAAAATCATTGTGTGGTGGTCAATGTTGATATTGTGGTGGGCCGCCACAAATAAGTCAATGTATGGGAAATACTGCTGTCTGTCCTTCCTCGATGCCTTTCTCATGAACGGATGATGTCAGGTCGAGGTTTGGGTGAAGGGGAAATGCTGAGTTCAGTGGCAGCAAGTGGACGGACAGACATGGCTATCTTGAGTTCATCGTCCTGTTCACTGGGCCTCGGTATTGCAGTGTGTTTGAAGGTTAATGCCCTTAAAGGCAAGTTTTCTGAGAGGAGGGACTAAAAAATAGAAATTAAAAAACACTAAAACTAATTCAAATAGAAGTTTGCCTACTTACTGACAGATTTCATGTAATCTGTCTGCACCAGGATTGAGTTGATGAGAGAGAGTTGAATTGGTTTATGTTGATGTGAACCGCCAGTCTAACCACCTACAGGAGATGCCAGTGCTTGGTGGTGTCCACATCAACACTCCTCTTCTGCAAGCACATGGTTGGCATTCAGGAAGAGTACAACCTGTGGCAGGTTGGTTCACTAAAACTAAAACCCTGACCGACAGAGTTAAGGCCTATTCACACCAAGAACGATAACTATAACCATAACGATAAAAGCGTTCACACTGAACAACGATAAACAAAGTCTCTCCTTGTTTTAATGAATGTGACGGTTAAAACTAGATGGGTTCTGATTGGCTATTAGCTTTTTATCGTTCTGAAAATCGCTCTGAAGGTGATCCCCAACAATATCGTTCTTCATGTCGTTATTGTTATAGTTTATGTGTGAACGTCATCATTCATATTAACGAGAACAATATTTATTTATAGTTGTCGTTGTAGGTGTGAATGGACCTTTTACAGTTAGTGTCCAGTTCCAAGCCTGCAGTGCCCTGTGAAATTGATCTAATTCTCCTGTGAAAAGTGACCGCAGTACCGAGACTTTGCAAGATGGAGGACGCTAGCTGACTCTGGGCTAGCACGCATAGGTGTTAACTGAACACGCTCCCAATGACCGGTATGCGAACACACAGCCCTGACGGCAGGGGTTTTTGGAAGCAGGTTCCTAAACCCAGCTACACACACACACATACACACACACACTCTACTCATTTGATTTAATACACACATTTGACCTAAAATGGGCAAATAAATGATTACATGCTTGCCCTACTTCCTAGTTGTGTTGTGTTTTGTTGTTCTCCTAATTCTCTAAGCACATTGTATTAAATGGCAGGCCGTTTGGGAAACGGAGGCCCTGGCACTGAGACCACCAGGCGCTGGTTCAAGTATTCGCACAGGGAGGAGAGAGAGGCTGGCGTTTGGCTGGCAGTCTTGTGGCATACCTGGCACAGCGTAGCTAAATGCCCGTTTGGCAGTGACCGTCGAGCGCAGGTAGCCCGGTGATGGCTCCAGCTGCTCCGTGTTTGTTTTTGTTGTTGTTTTGTTTGTTTTTTGTGTTTCGCCAGTGTGATTTGTAAACAGTGGACATGCTGAAGTTGTTTCCCCAGCTTTTTAGCGGCTTAGATACCTCAGGAATAGGGCCTCCAAAAGGGAAATATTAGCATAACCGCAGCAATGAGGAGCGTGTGGTCACTATGGCCACTGACGGCAAGTTGGACCAGTGTCCAGTAATGGTGGTGCAGTGTCGTAATTAGAGCTAAAGCGTACTAGCAGATGAGCACAGATGTTACAGATGAGCAGTTGGCTGTAGCCATGTTGACCACTGACACACACACACACACACACACACACACACACACACACACACACACACACACACGTAGGAATAGATCAGGAGGAATAGAAGTGGAGATAGCTGAAGGCCAAATATTAAGCAAACAGTTCCTGACATGCTTCCAGAAGTAAGAAATGCCAACACCTTTCTTAATCCACCCACATGTCTCTCTCTCTCTCTCTCTCTCTCTCTCTCTCTCTCCTCCTTCCTCCACTCTCCCCCTTTCTCTCCCTCTCATTCCCAGTCTCTATCCCTCCATCCTGCATTCTTTTCACTTCCTCTGCACTTGCTCACCCTTCACCTCATTTCACACTTCTCATGTTATTTTAATTCTCTCTCACACACACGCACACACACACTGTTACGTACACAATGTGTTTATTTTTATGTCTGCATGTGTTATGATTGTATGAAGTCATAACATAGGGCTGGATCATAAATAGTTTTGATGTCCAGTTCAGTAAGTCCTTATGACCACAGGCAGCCGAAACCTGGCTTAACAGAGCCTAAACCTGGCTTTTAGACTTAAACTGAGTGGTCACTTGGATGATCTTACCTCCGTTGCACCACTATTTTTAAAACCAGCCAATGAAATCCAGTATTGTTTACCTCTAAGCCAATCAGGCTAGACCTTAATCCTGGTGGCAGCCAATGACGATGCTTCCTGTGGCTCCTCTCCCAGCAGATGACCTGGCCAACCAATCCCTGGGCTATGTGACAGAGCTGAGTGAGGAGAGCACAGCGCTGGTGTGGGAGTGTGAGCAGGCCGAGGAGGAGGAGGAGGAAGAGGCGGACGGAGCGGAGCGCAGAGGAATGGGAGTGGGCAGGAACACCACCTCCAAAGCCATGGACTCCACGGGAGAAGGCGGGAAGTACGAGGAGGACACCAAGTGTGCCGCTGACTTCTACCCCGTCCCTGTAAGTGTGTGTGTAAGAGAGAGTGTGTGTGTGTGTGTCTGTGAAAGAGAGAGTGTGTGTGTGTGTGTGAAAAAGAGTGTGTGTTAGGGGTGAAACGGTACATATTCGTATTGAACCGAAACGGTACGGGCGTCACGGTTCGGTGCATGAATTTACACGGAGAATGCACGGTATAAAAATGCATAAAACTCGCATGCAAATTCATTAATGTAATGCAGAATTACTGTTAGTTACGAGGGTTCTTTAGGGACACCTAATCTGTAGCCCCGCCTTAACTCTGAAGCTCGTCGATCGAGTCAGTCAGTCAGAGATAGCAGCGCTAAGGTCGAGTATGGCGTGTGGTGGCGACCCACAAGAGTTAGGACTGCTGGTCTCTAAGATTGCAAGTTTGGGAAAACGTCGGTTTCCTGGTCAGTTACAGTAGTACAGGTGAGAGAGTGGAGGAGAAGACAAGGACTGTGTGTCGGCCGTGTTCAGCAGTTGTTGGGTATGTGAGTGGAAATGCATCGATTAACACATATCTGACGCCATCACCCAGATGTACCAATCTCTGGAACCAGAGGAAAAAAATCTCACTACATTGCTTCACCAGCCTTTAGATACACATACAAATAGGGCCAAAACCTTTTTTTTTTTTTATCATTATTCTATGTAATATGCACTTATTCACAAATAAGAGCTGCTGTAGGCCTATTTTCAGCTTTATAGCTGATTGTCTTATTTTGTTTACAAGTTGTTTACATCTTACTTTACACACTTCTGGTTGTTGCAGCTACCTCAGGGGAGAGACGGTGTGACACTAGGTCAGGGGTGGGCAAACTTTTTGGCTCAAGGGCCGCATTGGGTTTTGAAAATTGGCCGGCAGGCCGCACAACCCCCCAGCCCTGTTTAACAAATGTACTATAAATTGTGCACTGTCGCTTTATAAACACTTTACGTTTATTTCTCAATGATCTTCTGCCCGCTATGGTTAGTGCTGTACTTATGGCTGTGCCCTCTCACAGTTTATAAATGGTCAGTAGTGGGAACTACTGTTGCCTTCATCCTTTTAAAAGTTTCTTATAAGAAGGAGATATCAGTTATCAACAATGACAAGCCAGCTGGAACCTGCCGCTCTCTCTCCCTCTTGAGCGCAGACGCGTTCCCAATTAAATGGAGCATAACGTTCAAGTTAGATCTGCTGCAAAGGAGATAACTAAGAGTAGGCCTATTATCTCTATTTAACATGATGTTTTGACATTAACATTGTAAACATTCTCTAAGGAGAGTGAAAAGCAGTTTGCAGTAAAGCTAACCAACGTCGTCTATCACAGGAAAAAAATAGCGAGCAGCCTGATGACCACATCAAATGCTCAGCGGGCCGGATGAAAGTGCTTGGCGGGCCGCAGTTTGCCCACCCCTACACTAGGTGGTACAGCCGGAGACATGCACAATAAAAAAAAAAAAAAAAAAAAAAAAATTGCCTTGTGCATTTTTGTTTTGCTTTTAAGTGTGTGTGTGCGTGCCAACCCTTAAGCGATGCATGACATCTTCTCAGCCTTACAATCAAACCATCTGTGAGCGTGTTTGTCTGTTAGAGAGATATGTGTGTATGTATATATATATATATATATATATATATATATATATATATATATATATATATATATATATATATATATATATATATATATATATACCCAATGCGGCCCTTGAGCCAAAAAGTTTGCCCACCCCTGACCCTAGTGTCACACCGTCTCTCCCCTGAGGTAGCTGCATATAGAGAGAGAGAGAGAGAGAGAGAGAGAGAGAGAGAGATACACACACAAACCATCTCTGGGAGTGTGAATTGGGCACATGCACACTGGGCCCACGTAGGATGGGTAATCAGCTGGGTATGAAACTCATTGGAATTTCAGTTTTATTTAAAAAAAAAAAAAAAAAATTGTTTCTTCTTGTGGTGTGGTGTACTTTGGTGTGAGGCATTTAGGACCATGCTGTGCATCTTTATTGGCATCTGTGTGCGTGTGTGTATCCACTTGAGCTCTGTGATGGAGTGAACAGGCTATAATGATAGAGGCCCGCATGTAGCAACCCATCATTACTCTTCCTCAGAGAGAGAGAGAGAGAGAGAGAGAGAGAGAGGAGAGAGAGAGAGAGAGAGAGAGAGAGAGACAGAGAGACAGAAGGCTTAACTATAATCCAAACTTAACTTGCTCTCTTTTTTTCAGTCACTATGTACATATTTTCTTCAATTATGCCTTCCTCAGTTTTGAAAATGGCGGTTTCTTCTTAAGAAGAATGTCAATCATGATGTGTGGAGGTTTTTCTTTATACATCTGTACTATCATGAACCAATGCTTTCACTCAATGTGAACAATTTTCTTAACTTTAAAAAACTGTTTTGGCTCGATGGAATTCAGTGAACGAGAAGAAATCTCTCTGCGGCACACATCTTTCATCAACATCAAAAACGATCGATAGCCAACAAAACAATGACACATACTGACACACACACTACAAGACACAAACTGACATACTGACACACACACAATACAAGACTGCACAAAGACTTATTTTTAGAAACTCACAGCCATTGTTGTTGTTTGATGCTGGGACACACGGAGACACAGGCCATCTAGAGAAATCACTGGACAAATGCTGCTGCTACTACTACTAATAATAATATTAATAATAATAAGCTTTATTTGTATAGCACCTTTCATACACAGAATGCAGCTCAAAGTTCTTTACATTTGGAGCATGCAACACAATGTAGTCCCGATGGTTGCAGTTTGTTAGGCGTGATCGCTGCAGTCAGTAGCCTAGCCTACATAAACACTCTCATCGGGGAACTGTCCCCATTACGTGGATCTAAAAACCAACTGATGTTTGAAGTGCTGTGTGCTCCAACACTACTACTACTTTTTCTTTTAAAGACCATGAGATTCTGTTAAATCTGAATCTGTTACATATAAAGAATTTCAGAAGGGAAGTATATTTTCATGAGATTTTGACTTTGATGTTGGCTTTTTAAATATTTGATTGTTTTGTTTGTTTGTTTGTTTGTTTGTTTGTTTGTTTGTTTGTTTGTGTTTGTTTATTCATTCTTAAATCAACTGTAGAGGATGAGACTGAGAGGTTGAAGTGTCCTCTAGCGACTCTTTGACTGCCTGAACCCTCCGCCATGACGGCAAACATCTGCTACCAGAGCTGTGCTGAGAAGCACTCAAACACATACACACACACACACACACACTTCCACACAGCGAAAAGAATGTATTCCGAAGCTGCTGGGTAGCTGGAAAGAACTAATTAAATTAAATTGTGCAAACGCTAAACTTGACCCTTAAGACAGAGACACACACACACACAGAAAAAAGGTTGTCTGTTCACATGTGGCCAGCTGCCTTATTTATGTATTATGTACACGTGTAGGAGTGTAAAAAAGCTGGAGTGTGTGTGTGTGTGTAGGTTGTACCTATGATGAGCAGACACTGATCTTTTGATCTGCAGTAGACTATGTTAGCCAAGAAAACTATTTCTTTACATTATTCGCTTGCTCGCTCGACAGATGGGCATCCTTTGAGTCAACATGGGTTGTTGTTGTTGCCATGGCAGCCATGGCCTCTTGGTTTGGGCCTTATTTTGTTAGGATGGAGGGCTACCTGTCGGGTAGCCGTGGGATCATGCTTACTCAGTGAAGTTTGGGCAAGCTGCTATATGTGGAGATTTATTTATTTATTTATTTATTTATTTATTTATTTATTTATTTAAATGGAGTAATGACGAAATGTCAGTAAAAAATTGTTCTGAGATTGCGTAAATGTAAAAAATGCCTAAGCTCAGTCTTGTCCATGTATCATCTGATGTAACAAGCAAACCATTTTGCGCCAGGCTGTCTCTCTTTTGTACCACGTATAGTGTCGTATTAAGTGCAGTCAAGTCGATTGAAGAGTGCCTTGTAAAGAGTGCCAGTTGTAGCTAGTTGAACCTGTTTTAATATGCCTTAGCCACATCACTTCAAATATGTTATCATCTGGCTTTGTAGTTCAGTTTTAGATGGGGTTTGTGTGTGTTTTAAACGGTGTTTGTAAAAATGTTGCTAGAAGAGAAGATAAACTAGCAAAGCATTTCCTGGTACTCCCTGACCTAGATTAGCATATAAACAAAATCTGTCAAATAATGAACACACTCTCTCTCTCTCTCTCTCTCTCTCTCTCTCTCTCTCTCTCTCTCTCTCTCTCTCTCTCTCTCTCTCTCTCTCTCTCTCTCTCTCTCTCTCTCTCTCTCTTTTTTTTTTCTTTCTTTCTTGCTCTCTTTCTCTGCATTTTTATTTACATGCGTGTGTGCGTGTGTGTGTGTGTGTGCGCTTGCTTTGCTTGTATTTCCATACAATCCCAGCATTGCATTCAAAGTGTGTTCCTTATTTCCATTTTTTTTAAACTCCTGGCATGGGTGAGTGTCTGTGGTTGGGTGGATTTAATCGGGTGAGTGTATTTGGATGTTCTTCCAAGATCACACAGAGGCCACATACACATGCATACGCGCGCGCACACACACACACACACACACACACACACACACACACACACACACACACACACAATGACAAGTCACCGTCTCACTGAAACACGTACAGGAAGCAGAGTTCCATGGTTATTTATTTAATTAATATTTATATAATGTATTGTTTAACAAAATGTAGTGACATTTAAAGAATAAATATGGAGTTGAATTGAATGCATTTCAGAGAGACATGTTAATGGATGATGATGGCTGACATTTAGGTGTGTGTGTGTGTGTGTGTGTGTGTGTGTGCCTACAAGCAGTGTGTGTGTGTGTGTGTGTGTGTGTAAGAGAGCGGTGAGGTGAGGGGAGGTGTAAGGGTTTTTTACGGACCCACTTCCGTGAGTGTGTTTGGCATACAGTCAAACTGTAACAGCCCAGTCACCGTGATTTTTAAAAAAGCTGAAACATTGCCATGATGGCTGAGTCACTACAGATGGGTTTCAAAAAAATACAATATTGTGGAAAGGTTCATTTTTACCCCCTAATTTAGTTCAAAACATGGATCTTTAATATATTCTAGATTCATTAGATATAAAGTGAAATATGCCAAGCCATTTTTTGTTCTTGATTATTACGGCTTACAGCTCATGATGTGCATCTCAAAATATTAGAATAAGGAGGTTATAATACAGAAATCATCACTGATGTGGAAACATCAAACTGGACTTCAAGCAACTTGGATTCTGTGCCTCTCCACTTTTCCTTCAGACTCTTGGATTCTGTGCCTCTCCACTTTTCCTTCAGACTCTTGGATTCTGTGCCTCTCCACTTTTCCTCCAGACTCTTTGGACATTGATTGGACCCTGATATCCAAATGAAATTTGGATTCTGTTCTGAAATTTGGATTTCAAATTCTGTTTCCATGTGAAAAGAGGAGTTTGAACCACTGAGCAACGGTCGGTCCAGTTCTGTCTCTTCTTAGCCCAGGTAAGATGCTCTAATCTGGTCTCTGATTTGGGAGTGGCTTGACACTAGGAATAATTATGCCACTTGCAGCCCATTTCCTGGACACGTCTGTGCGTGGCGGCTCTTGATGCAGACTTCAGCCTCAGTCCACTCCTTGTGAAGTTCCCCCAAGTTTTTGTAGTTTTTGGATCGACTTTGCGTGACTATTCTCTCAAGGCTGCTGCCACTCTTGTTGCTTGCACACTTTTTCCCCTAACACACTTTTTTCCGTGAAAATGCTTTCGTACAGCACTCAATACACTGCCCACCTTCTGTGGCTTACCCTCCCTGTGGAAGGTGTCAATAAGTGCCTTTTGGACAACTATCAAGTCTATATAAGTATACTCTTTTGATCCCGTGAGGGAAATTTGGTCTCTGCATTTATCCCAATCCGTGAATTAGTGAAACACACTCAGCACACAGTGAACACACAGTGAGGTGAAGCACACACTAATTCCGGCGCAGTGAGCTGCCTGCAACAACAGCGGCGCTCGGGGAGCACTGAGGGGTTAGGTGCTTTGCTCAAGGGCACTTCAGCCGTGTCTACTGGTCGGGGGTCGAACCGGCAACCCTCCGTTCTGGTCCGAAGATTGTGCTTGTGTTTACTGAACCAGACTAAGAGTTTAAAGACTCAGTAAACTGACATTTCTGTAACAACCTCTTTATTCTAATACATCTAATGAATCTAGAATATATTAAAGATACACTTTTTGAACTGAATTAGGGGTAAAAATGAACTTTTCCACGATATTCAAATTTTTTGATACCCACCTGTATATGACAGCTGTGGAATGTGCGTTTGAGTGTGCCAGATTCAAGAGCTCATGAGCCCTCACACAAAAAAAAATAAGAGTCTCTGAATACAAAGGTCTTGACATCTGGCTGGACGAGAATCTTACATTTAATCACCATATAGCCAACCTAGAAACAGACAAAAAAAATTCTGCAGAAACAAAACCAGCCTCCCTGTGAGAAGTGAGAAGTACGAAAGAAGTTGTTAATGTGATGTATAGAAATGCTGCTGCTTCCTCACTGAAGACCCTGAAGTCCATCCATCCCTCTGCCCTGTCAATCATTACTGGTGATGGCTATTTACTCATCATTGTGTCATCTGGCAAAGTGGGTTGGTCATCTTTTACAGAGAGGAGAAATAGATATTAGTATCTGCTATATTTACTCATAATTGTGTCCTCTGGTAAAGTGGGTTGGTCATCTTTTACAGAGAAGAGAAATAGATATTAGTATCTGTCTACAAAGGTAATTGTTGGGAAATTACCGGGTAATGTTTCAAAAACATGCTTGTTTGGAATTCTGATCACTATCAGACCAGATCAAATGATTGAATGAAATAAATTAATTTATATCTCACATTTAAGACCAAAGAGCAATAAAAGAGAAACACCAAACACAGAGACATGCAGTATTTACAAACAAAAACAAAACAACACGGTCCTCCAAAACCCAACTTCAGGATCAGCAGTTACCAAATGCCAGTTGGGAAAAGTGTGTTTTAAGCCTGGATTTAAAAGCAGTCAGGGTTGGTATATTCCTGATTTAAAAGTAGACAGGGTTGGTATATTCCTGATGTAAAAGCAGTCAGGGCTTCTACACACAGTTGCGTTCTGTCAATGCATGCCAGTGGGTGTTCGCGACGGTAGCTATGCAAATGACTTAAGGTATAACCTGTAATTTGATTATCTGGTGCCGTCTGTTGTTCGTAATTTGATTGGCTTGGGTCGCCTGTTGTTCGCTTGTTTGTAATTTGATTGGCTGGTGCCGTCCGTCGGTGCAGCAACAGCTGAACTTCTCAGGCGAGCGACGGGAGCAACGCGACGCAACGGACCCACAATTTAGTTCGGCAACAGATGACGTTAGCCCATGTAAAGTGAATGGGATGCGTCTCCAGCACTGCAACGCACGCAACTGTGTGTATGAGCCGTCAGGGTTGGTATATTTCTGAGAGCCGTTGGAAGATTATTGGTGTATCCACGGTAAATGCAATGTCTTCGCTTTGTTTGAGTCGTAATTCGTGGCTGTGGAATAATTAAAAGTGACACGGGTAAATGGCAAATATAAACCATAAATGATGTCTGTATCATTGGTAACTGAGCTAAAGTAAACATCTGTTAAGTGTTTCTACATAAATTGTTATGGCTGTATTGATTTAAAAGCCTAATAATGTGGTGGGTCCACCAGACCCGGGAACATTTGCTGTGTAACAAAAATATGAACACCTTACAGGGGTTAAACCGCACTCATACAGTCTGAAGCCATAAACACCCTATCAGAAAGCCTGAAGACTGCTTTAGGAACTACTAGGGGTGTGTGTGTGTGTGTTAATAACAAAAATAATTGTTGATTTTGGAGACAATGGAGGTGATAAGCTTTATACCCTCTGGCGGAGATGTTGATGAGGGTTGTGTGTGTATGTTTGTGTGTATGTGAGTGATTGACAGGAAGTGGTGAATAGTGATGTTGATGATTGTTTGTGTGTGTGTGTGTGTGTGTGTGTGATTGACAGGTGGTGGTGAACGGGGTGAGCCAGGCCAATGGCGAGCAGGACACCGAAGACACTGAGCTCATGGCCATTTACACTAAAGAGGACAAGGCTACTGACAAGGTGAGACTCACTGTGTGTGTGTGTGTGTGTGTGTGTGTGTGTGTGTGCTGAGCTTATGACCATCCACACTAAAAACAACAAGGCTACAGATACGTTGTGTGTGTGTGTGTGGGGTGATGTAAATGTAAATCAGGTTTATAGGCCAAGTATACTTGCGTATGTGGAATTTGGTCTGTGCATTTATCCCATCCGTGAATTTGTGAAATACACAGTGAGGTGAAGCACACACTAACCCGGAGCAGTGAGCTGCCTGCAACAACAGCAGCGCTCGGGGAGCAGTGAGGGGTTAGGTGCCTTGCTCAAGGGCACTTCAGCCGTGGATGTGGGCATGGGAGAGCAGTACTCAACCACTTCCCCCGCCCACATTTTTCCTACTGGGTCGGGGATCGAACCGCCAACCCTTTGGTTACAAGCCCGAAGCCCTAAGCAGTAGGCCACAGATGCCCCTAATGGCATTGCTGCTGTCACGTTTTGTGTGTTATCACCCTGAATCGATGTGGACATGCTTGTGTGGGCTGCCTATTTCTGAAATGGCATTAAACCCAATAGTAGGCCTAAATGACCTAAATCCCATAGCCTATGTTAAGTTAGCAACACATACTTGAGAGCTGCAAGTGAGCAAATCAACTTGATATTAACCTATTTTGTGCTACTGTGCGGCCACAGCGTCACTAAATAACAGCCATGTCTCGCTGTTTATGGCACGTCAGCTGTGCGTACAGTACGTGTGTGTGAGGAGAAGAGGGAAGTGTGGCTGTGTCTTGAGTGGACTCTAGGGGAGTTTTATTAGGGGAGAGCTGGGAGAGATGAAAGGAGAAATCCAACAAGTTTTCACATACAGTAGATCTCCGTTTCTCGAGGTCACTAAGTACTGTCAGTACGAAAAAAAACAAAAAACTGAAAAGTGTGGAGGAGGAAGGTGTCGTTGCTGGTGCCACTCAGTCCGTTTCTGAGTGCATGTCTCCTCTAGATGCTTGACCCCATCATTGCACAGGGAGACACACACACACACACACACACACACACACACACACACACACACACACCATTCATGTTGGATAACTGTAACTGAACTCTCTCTTCTCACTTTCTCTTCCATTGTCATTGAATCACCAGACCTTTGCAAAAATGCCAACCTTACTAAATACACACAGACAGACAGACAGACAGACACACACACACACACACCCTTATCCTTCTTTCCTCATTTGTTACTTGTTGTGTCCGTGTTCCTCTCTCTCCCCCTCCCTTTCCTTATTTTTCTTTTCTCTCTGTCTCTCTCTCTGTCTCTCTCTCTGTCTCTCTCTCTGTCTCTCTCTCTCTCTCTCTCTGTCTCTCTCTCTGTCTCTCTCTCTCTCTCTCTCTCTCTCTCTGAATCTCTGTCTCTCTGTCTCTCTCTTCTCTCTCTTTGTCTCTCTGTCTCTGCTCTCTGCCCCACTTCTGAGTGAGTCATTGTGACTCTGCACTTTTTGTTTTCAACTGAAAGCTTGAGGACTAAACATTTTGGAGGAAGTGTGTGTGTGTGTGACTGCACTTTTTTTCAGCTCAAAGAATGGGCACTAACAAGACGTGTGTGGTGGTGGTTGGGGGTGTATCGAGAAATTCCACCTGCTTCTGTGAACTTTCTCTCCATTTCTCCATCCCTCTCTCTCTCTCTCACTCACACACACACACACACACACACTCACACTCACACTCACACATTCTTTCTCTCTTTCCTCTTTTCCTGACTTGCTCTCTCTCACACTCTTTCTCTCTCAATTCAAGAAAGCTTTTCTGGCATGTCTGCTTTACTGGCACCGTTTCAGTGACATCATTGCCAAAGGTCAAGTATTTTAACGGATAATTGCATAAAATAACATAATTGCACATTCTCAAACTCAATTCAAACATGACTTTTATCTTACATAAAATAACTTGCATATCTCTCTTACAAAACATAACTTTTATCTTACATAAAATAACTTGCATATCTCTCCCTTACAAAACATAACTTTTATCTTACATAAAATATTTAACACCCACCACACCCTTCTGCTGATTCACTATCTCATAACCCTTTTTTCTCGTTCCCTTTCGGTTTCTTTCTTTCTTTCTTTCTTTCTTTCTTTCTTTCTTTCTTTCTTTCCTCCCACACTCTTCTGCTGATTCACTGTCTCATAACCCTTTTTTCCTTGTTCTCTCTCTTTCTCTCTCTCTCGCTCTCTCTCTCTCTCTCCTTCTGTTGTTCTGTGCAGTCACATGATTGTGTGAGTCTGTAATCCTCATTGAAGGTTTTTTCCATTGTGCATGTGTGCGTGATGTGGTGATGCGTATGCCTGTGTGTGTGTGTGTGTGGAGGGTGGGGTTCTCTGCTGGGGCTTGTTGTACCTGTTCAGGTGGATTCTGGAGCCTGTTAGCTTTGGTACTAACGTTAGTTGGAGGTCTGTTAGTAGCGTAAACAGGAGTTTGTGAGTTAACAGGAACACACACACAGGCACAGGCACAGGCATACGCATCATCACTTACGTGAGCACACAGGCACAGACATGTACGCTAACGTGAACACACACACACACACACACACACATATATGCATGAACAAGCACATATAATCATAGCAGAGCAGAGTGCTTTGTCTGCTAGCTTGCTTTGTGTGTATTTGGCAAAAGTCTCCCCTGTGCTTATTCACTGCTGAATCTCCTGAGCCTGTTGTCTGCCCACATCAGCACCAAGGTACTAGACACACACACACACACACACACACACACACACACACACACACACACTCACACTCATGCAGACCTGCTCATTCAGGAAAACAGCCTGTCACACATTCAGATACACACACACACACACACACACACACACACACACACACACACACACACACACACACACACACACACACAGCCACACGTGTAGGCTAAAACTAAGGCTGCACAATTTGGGGAAATGCAATTGCAATTTGTATGACAGATTTGGCCTATTGAACTCAAGCTTCAGTTCAATATTCCACATTTTACTGTTAGGCTTCACGGTCTGTCACTCAAGGCATAAATGGCATGACTTATTAATCGTGCGGTCCAAGATAATACGTGTCTCACACTAATATAAACACTCTCATATATATGCATGCACGGGTATATGTAACGGATGCCAGCTAGCTTAGTTGTGCGTGTGGAGCGTTGGTAAACCTCACTCCCGACGCCTTAAGAGTGCTGCTGGCATGCGAGTCAGTAGCCTGGGCTTTTAGCTCTACTGTCAGCACGCTCGACTCCCGATCCGAGGTGCTGCTGTTGGAGTCCGGGCGTGTGCAGGGCTGAATCGCGCAGGTTCAGCACACGGCAGGTTACGCACACACGCACGCGTGCACAGACACTAGTGATACTGTACAGCAGGCACTGCTGCACTTGCTGTTAAAAGAGGATGTTTGGACCAAGTGAGTCCTGCCGCATTGTGTTCTGCTCGGCCACGGTCCAGTCCCGTCCCTACTGCTCATAAAGGCAGGAAGTGCGAGAACTCCACACACACGTACTCACCAAACACACACACTCTGCTGCCTCATGCCATGGCGTATGGACACACACACACACACACACACACACACACACACACACACACACACACTCTCTCACCAAACACACACACTCTTCTGCCTCATGCATGGCCTACACACACACAAACACTGTGCTACTTCATGCATGTCTGTGTGCGTGACACACACAGTCTCACACATGCAAACACACACACATTTTGCGTGCAACGTTTCGAGCCCCTGGCTCTTCCTCAGGCTGTGTTTCACAATGTATCCAGAAACGTCTACATTTCTTTGCTTTGGTGCCATTTAACTGATTGATGTCTCGTTACTATGGATTTCATTGGAACAATTAAGTCAATTGTACAAGTTGAAGATTCACATAAACTTGTAACCATGGATATTGAATCCCTATATACTAATATCCCTTTTGAAGATTGAATAAATGCTGCAAAAATATTTTTGGACACAAGAACTGACTGTAACCCGAGCAAAAACTATTTTTGGAGTCATTCCTCTGATCCAGCACCCATCCAAAAACGGTGAAATGTGATGTGCGAGGTCACACGTCTACTTAATGGCTAAGAAACAAGCATCTGTCACACACACACACACACACCAACAGAGAGTGGGATTTGTTCAAGGACACCCTGCGTGATAAATTGTTCAATTTCATTCAAATTAAATGAAATTTTTCTTGTTTTTAAATGGTGCCAAATGGTGGAGACTGAACTCCAAGCAAAACGGAGCATTGAAACAGTTGACTATTTATATATATTTTTTTGCATTGTTATGATGTACTATTACGAAGACTGTGTGAGGTGTCAGTGAGGATCTTTAAAGGTTTTTTAGAGCAGCATACAGAACATACCCTCTGAGGGGTTATATTAAAATGATTAACCGTGTGTGTGTGTGTGTGTGTGTTTGCAGTGCTCCATGTCTGACACCATGGACAGTGCGGAGGACCGTGTTGGTATGCCGAGAATGGACATGATCTACACTATAGAGGACACACCTCCCTGGTACCTCTGTATCTTCCTGGGTTTGCAGGTAAATAAGTGTACACACACACACACACACACACACACACACACACACACACACACACACACACACACACACGCATAGATGATCACACGCATAGATGATCACACCACATCACTAGTGCAGTGCCCATTCAAAACAACAATCTTTTGCATGTCCAATGTGTGCTTCTTTTAACAATATCTTTTGCATGTCCAAACAGCCTCAAAGCTGTCACTGCACTCAATGGGGCCCTTAGCAAAACACCTGCCAAGTTTGAAATCAGAGGCACACACACACACACACACACACACACACACACACACACACATACATACACACGTGGATGCACACTTTAACTCACAAACGCATATCATGCATGCACTGACCTAATTCCTTTTCTGTGTGTGTGCGCATGTGTGTGCAGCACTATCTGACATGTTTCAGCGGCACCATAGCGGTCCCCTTCCTGCTTGCCGATGCCATGTGTGTGGGCTTCGACCAGTGGGCCACCAGCCAGCTCATCGGCACCATCTTCTTCTGCGTGGGCATCACCACTCTCCTACAGACCACCTTCGGTTGCCGGTCAGTGTGTGTGTGTGTGTGTGTGTGTGTGTGCACACCATCTTCTTCTACGTGGGCATCACCACTCTCCTACAGACCACCTTTGCGGAGCTTAGGCCCGTTTCACACCGGGTGTGTCTGTTGCGTGGCGGTTGCGTGGCAGTTGTGTGTCTGTTGTGTGGCATTTTCTATGTCTTTGCACACCAGAAGCGTGTCTTACGCGGCGCTGCGGCGGCCTCTCTGCCAATTAAAACGTCTCTTCATTTTTTTTCTTCACTGTTTTGAATGGACACGCTTCCAACACGCTTCCAACACGCTTGCGTGTCACGTGAAAAATAGGCGTATTTCTAGCATGCGCACGTTTTCGGCGCGGCACGAGCTGTGCCTGAGACGTGCGTGTCATGCTGGCGGCGCGCAAGCTCTAACCTGTTAACATGGGAGCCGAAATAAAAACGGACACGCCACGCAGCTGACACGCTCACGCCACGCACCCGGTGTCAAACGGCCCATAGAGTATTCTGGCACCATGCGGGATCTCCAGCACGCGGCGCATGGATGTAATGGAAAAAATAAAATAAACGTGTTGTAGATCGAATCAATTGAGTTCACCTATGATATGAGAGGAATGCAGATCTCATTCTAACTAGCCTAATGTTGCTCTACAAACAGAAGTAGAGCAGGGCGGGTCTTGGCAAAACCGTCTGGTTGAGATCCGATGTAAAGATTGAGCGGAGCAAATAATCGCAGTTAGTAGCCTATTATTTTATATGGTGAAAATTGTGATGCATGGGCAAGTTTGTTGTCAGCACTTTTGATCTTTTGAATGACTCATCATTTTTGTTAGAGGCCTAGGCCTAACATTCAGTTTGTAGCCTAAGAAAGTCACAAACGTTTGGATGAAGGTAGCCTACGGGATTCATTGGTTGTCAATTATATTGCCAAATATAGAGTGGGCCAACAAAATTGGGGTAAAAAAAATAATTTGTCTTTGTTACACCATAACTTTATCTGAACGAAAAAAAAAAAACGAAACAAATGACTGAGTAAATCACCTATATTAAGGTGAAGCCTAGTTCAAAGTTGTGACGCGCTCTTTGGCGCGTAATACAGGAAAAATCTCGACACTTGTTAAACGATGCAAAAACTTCTTAGCAAACAAACAATTGTTGTCCAGAGCTCAATGTTCCATCAGTCAGCGTCAACAAAGTTAATCAAGCAGTTCAAACGTTTAGTACCAAATGAAAGCGAAATCTTCCCAAAAATATTCAGGCTGCGTGAGTGGAGAAAGAGATAAGAGAGTGTGAGGAGTGCGGGAGGACAGAATAATTGAAAATAATGTTCGCTTGTGCTTTCTGTAAACACGTTTCTTCTTCATTTAGCACCATGGCTTTACAGTATTTGTTCATTCAGAGCTAATGATATAGTCAGTCAGTCTTTATGTAAAGAAATGTGAAGACATTTGAACAAGTGGCCACGGTAAAGGGTAGCCCAAAACAGGTCAGATCGGTTAGTTCTTTATCGCAAGGGGTTACAGCTGAGACACTGTCATTGCTATGTGATTTAAAAAAAAAAAAGAGTGAGGAAGGGACTGTGTGTGTGTGCCAGAGAGCACCTACACTTTTAAATGCAAACAAGTAAGTGTGTGTGTGTGTGTGTGAGTACGTGCCCTCACAATGTGGTCACAAAAAGTCCGGCTCAGGATTTTCTTTACTTTAACCCCTGCCTTTGGCTGCTTGGTGCGTGTGTGTGTTTGTGTGTGTGTGTGTGTGTGTGTGTGTGTCTGCTGGTACTCCTTGAGTTATTCATTTTTATTTATTTATTTGTTTGTTTGGTTGTTTGTTTATAAGTGTGTATGTGGGGGAGTTGAAAGTAGCTTATTGTGTGGTAGTTCTTGCGTTGTGGAACTCGAGCATGCACTGTGCACGTGCTGCACCTTGTTCTCTGCCATTTCCTGAGAAGAGACTCTGCAGAATTTGTTCCGTCTTTTTTTCTCCTCAGCTTCTCTGTTTTCAGTTTTCTGCTTTCTTTGCACCTCTTCTCTTACCCACTGTCTCTCTATCTTTCTCTCTCTCTCTCTCCCCCTCCCTCCCACCCTCTCTCTCTCTCTCTCTCTCTCTCTCCCCCTCCCTCC
>NC_055964.1:31321197-31339656 GCF_018492685.1 Alosa sapidissima | reverse complement strand
AAGATGCCCCTCCCCTACTACCACCAAGCACCCTCTCATTGAGTTTGTGCTCGTCAGTGCGCACCAGACTGTGATTGACAGTCAGATCTCACACAGCCCAGCTCTGATTGGACCAGAAGACCTGGGAGCTGTGCATTTTTGCAAAACAAATAACAGGCTCTAGGTGAGGTAGAAGTGCGTTTTTTTTTTTTTCTGAAACCGCTCATTTATGTTGTTTCTGTCGGAGCATAGTGTCAGTTTCAGTGAATATGATCAAACAAATCTTGCAACTGCAGCTTTAAATGAAGTCCCAGGATCATGGAAACTCAAAACAGCGTGTGTGTGTGTGGAGATGCTCCAGTCTGGCTGTGATATCAGCCCGGTAACACAAAAGCTGACAGACGTCATACTGCAGCCTGTGTGTCGTGTGTGTGTGTGTGTGTGTGTGTGTCAGCCGCTCTTAAGGGCTAATGACCTGTTGCCAGGCCAGCTTTCGATGACACTGATATGAGGAGATTGGTTTTGTGACCACATCGTGAGGGCACACACCCACTCTCTCTCTCTCTCTCTCTCTCTCACTCTCTCTCCTCTCTCTCTCTCTCTCTCTCCTCTCTCTCTCTCTCCTCTCTCTCTCTCTCTCCTCTCTCTCTCTCCAATTCAATTCAACAAGCTTTATTGGCATGAATGTAAATTTTACAGTGTTGCCAAAGCATTCAATACAACAATAATAGTAATACAAATAAGGATAATATTAATAATAATGAAAATAACACCTGGCTTTTAAATGAACAGAAAAAAAAAAAAACTATGGATTATTATGTTATTGATCATGTAACATGGGCTGTTCTCTCAGGATGTGGCAGGATTGGATGTACTCAGCAGCTAGGTAGACACAACTGTCTACTTCCCCCAGGAGGAATGATAGTTTTTTGTTCATTGTTTGTGTCAAGAAATTCGGGACAGATATCTGCGATTTTTGTAAAATATTCTTCCCTTAGAAGTTTGTATAATTTGCATTCAGTTAAAAAATGTTGTTCATTTTCCACTACATCACTGCAGTGAGCACACATCCTCTTTTCAGGGGCCAGCCAGGTTTGCCTGTGTCGCCCCTTTTCAATAGCAAGGCTATGGTCGCTGAGCCTGTAACTTGTCAATAGCTTTCTATGTTTATAATTTGGAATTTGAGTTAAATATGGTGCCAATTTGTAATCAGATTTTATTAATTTAAATACATTGAGTTTACTTATTTGTTTAATGTTATCCCTCCAATTGTTAATGTAATTTTCTTTCGAGTTTTTTTCTAATTGTTGTAATTTTGAAGCAATAGTTGAGTCAGTTTTGTTTAGGCCATGTTTTTCAATAAGGTAATCTAGGGGATTCTTCTCTGGGAATCTATCCCTCAGCTGGGCAGCAGTGTGGTGGTATCTGCTTGGTTCACTGTGTTTTAGGTGATGCCAGAATTGTGCCGCTCTTTTGTGGATCTTGAGAAGGAGAGGGAATCTTCCTAATTCAGCTCTACAACCCATATTCGGGCAATTCCTGTTTACTCCTAATACATTTTTGCAGAACTCTAAATGGAATATTTCGGGCTGGCTTTTGTCCCAAGTATCCAAATTGTTTTTATATTTAATGCCCCAGATCTCACTTCCATATAATAAGATTGGTTTAATTACAGAATCAAAAATTTGTAACCATATTTTTAACGGGGGATCGTATTTAGTTAATGACTTTCTTAAAATATAATATGTTTTTCTTGCCTTTTCTGTTAAATCTATGATTGCTTTGTCAAATTTTCCAGTATATGAGATTATTAATCCTAGATAACAATAATGTTTTACTTATTCTATTGACTGTTTGCCGATTGTGAAATGTTGATTGTTTTTTTTGGAAGATCATAATTTTTGATTTTTCATGATTGATTGGTAGGGCCCAAGTTGTGCTATATTTGCTTATTATATCAAGGCTTTCTTGCAGTCCCTCTGCCGTTGGTGATAGTACGAGCAGGTCATCTGCAAAGAGTAGACATTGTATCTCTCTACCCAGGAGGTTGAGCCCTGGGGAAAAGGTTTTTTTCTATGTTGGTGGCCAAATCATTTATATAGAGGTTAAATAAAGTACTCTCTCTGTTCACCACTTCACTCTCACCTATGTGAGCTACGGAGAGGCAGCCACTGTGTGTGTATGCTTAGAAGCCCCTGGCTCCCATCTTGGTGTGTGTGGGTTTGTGATGGGTGAGTGTGTGTGAGTGTGTGTTGGTGTGTGATGTGCGCGGTTGAGATGGAACAAAGGGGTCAAGTGTTTCAGTTTTTTTTTTTTTTTTGACGTCATAGAGCACATGTCTCCAGGGAAACGTGAGAGAGGAAATGAGAGAGAGAGAGAGAAAGAGGGTTAGGAAGAGAGACAAAAGGAGAGGGGGAGAGAGACAGAGGGAGGGAGAGTGTTAGGGAGAGAGAGAGAGATGGTTAGGGAGAGATACAGAGGGAGGGAAGGAGGGAGGGAGAAGGGGAAGAGAGGGAAAGCGAGAGAACAAGAGAGTGGTACGGAGGGGAAGCAAGAGAGGTAGAGGGAGAAGAAGAGAAGAAGAGGGGAACAGAAGAGAGCGATGGGGGGGGTTAGAGCCGTCAGGTCTATTTGATGACTCATTGTGTAAGGTGGAGTTTGTGCACGTCTGGCCCTGCCAGGAACACAGACACGTGCGTCTGAACACGAGGCATGCATCGCATGTGTGTCTTTGCACAGCTGGAAACACCTGCAGCAAATGTCCATTTCCACCAAAAGTCAAACACACGCACACACACACACACACACACACACACACACACACACACACACACACACACACACACACACACACAGAGAGAGAGAGAGAGTTCATCACCCTCTGTCAGTTCCTGTCACGGTCTTTCTCCCTCTGTCTCTTTCCCTGGAGCAGTGTGTAGAGACAAAGCATACTCACACACACACTTACACTCACACACACACACTTACACTCACACACACACACTTACACTCACACACACACTTACACTCACACACACACTTTACACTCACACACACACTTACACTCACACACACACTTTACACTTACACTCACACACACACTTACTCACACACACACTTACTCACACACACACTTACTCACACACACACTTACTCACACACACACTTACTCACACACACACTTTACACACACACTTACACTTACACACACACACTTACACTCACACACACACACACACTTACACTCACACACACACTTACACTCACACACACACACTTACACTCACACACACACTTACACTCACACACACACACTTACACTCACACACACACACACACACTTACACTCACACACACACACACACACTTACACTCACACACACACACACACACACTTACACTCACACACACACACACACACTTACACTCACACACACACACACACTTACACTCACACACACACTTACACTCACACACACACTTTACACTTACACTCACACACACACTTACACTCACACACACACTTACACTCACACACACACTTACACTCACACACACACTTTACATTCACACACACACTTACTCACACACTCACATACACGCTTACAGTCACACGCACACTTACACTCACACTCACACACACACTTACACTCACACACACATACACACGCATATTTTCACTCTAAACAGACTTCTTGAACCTCTTTGGATGCCTTTTATACAAATGTTTGTATTTATTCAAGTTAACACAATGGCAGCCATTTCCATTCTCTGTGTCTATTAGCAGGGTTCCCGCGGATCCTTAAAAAGTCTTAAAAAGTCTTAATTACAACTTTCGGTTTTTAAGGCCTAAAAAAGTCTTAAATTGTCTGTAATGTCTTGAATTTTCGAAAAGGAGGTATTAAATTTGTATGGGACCACCAGCGATAGGGAGAGAGCGAGTGAATTGTCCATGTGGTGTCCATGTATTTTTAAACACAATTGTATAAGTCACTTTAAGGCTACTGAAGGAATAGTAGAGGTTGCAGAGTGAAGATGTTTTTCACGGGTGTTGTTAAAGGTGTGAAAATGGTAAGAATATGCAAAAATATGCCTTACGTTTTCGTGGTGTAGCCGAGACCTGAGAGATACGTAGGTAGCCTACGCGAGCGGGAGAAAGCGCTGGTAAGCCAGTTAGTGATAAGGTGGCCATACGTTCGGATTTAGGCTGGACAGTTTAAAAGCCCTGTCCAGCGCAGCCTCAAGCCGGACACTCATTTGCCCTCCTTTTTGGAGTTGCGCTGGGCTTCTAGAATCTTAGCTCAGATGAAGTATCGTTTCACAAACTATGGACGCGAAGACTGCTGGTCCAATTATGCAAGGTGCTTCTGTCACTCGTCTGACGAATTTATGAAGGAACCACGGGCCGACAGAAAAAGAAAACAAACGTTCAATAAGTTGATCTGTTTGCATCTCTCCAGCGTGTTTTGCTGGCCTAGCCTAAGTAAATATCTGTCTAAGTTATAATAGGCTATCTGTAGGCCTAATATCTGTCTGCAGCTTGTTTGCCAGCCTTTCCCAGTACGCAAAAGTTGTGAAATATAACCGCATATTTTTTTTGAATGTCGTATTTAAATAGCTTAGTCTACCTTTGAAAAAAATATTGAAGGGAATCCAGTCCAGTACACATGTTTGGCAAGTAGCCTAGGCTACTACAGACACAGGTGAAGAACAGTCAGCCTCAGCCAGTAGCACAAAGATATGTAGAGCCAGCTTCAAAAGCTAGCAGCCCAGACCCTAAAATTGGGCATTTATAGCTGTGACGGTAATTCACACACAATTATTTTCTTTCGCCAAAATATATTTGGTAACTTCTGTAGACATCCGAAATGGGGTGGGTGTTAAAATTAGTAGAAAAAAATTATTTGCACAAAACAGTTTTAAGTTGGATCTTTTTTTGCCGTGGTATAGTCTTAATTTTTCCATTTAGATGTCTTGAAAAGGTCTTAGGTCTTTAAATTTGCACTTGGAAAATGTGCAGATACATGTACCCTGTATTAGGTCTAACTAAACTAAAATTAGGTCAGACTGTTCGATCTGTCTGTCTTTGTCTATTAGATAGGTCTGTCTGTCTGTCTGTCTGTCTGTCTGTCAGTCACCTGTAGATCCTAATGTCCTTATGAGGACTCATGGGGAGTAACTGAGTCTGCCGTACTCACGGAAGAGTATCAGAGTTTGACAGTGGAGTGGTGAGGTCTTGCGACATGGTAGTCTTTTGTTTGGGGACATTTTTCCACACTTGACATTTCCTCAACCCCTGCACACTTCCCTTGTATGTGTCATATGACTGTTGTGGTTACGGTTTTGGCTGCCGAGTGTGTGTGTGTGTGTGTGTGTGTGTGTGTGTGTGTGTGAGTGTGTGTGTGTGGTCTGAGAACATCTTTGGGTGAAGGGCCATTCTTGTGAAGCTCCCCTCTAAGCAGAGCCAACGCTAAACCATATCAGTCATATGTGCTTTTGACTCCATGAGGGGAATCAAGTTAGTGAGGTGCAATGATCCAGGATCAGTGTTCTTTGGTAGACCATGAGGTAGTGCAGAGGTGTATCATCACGCACACTGGTGTCATAGAGGTTAGTGATGTAAGGCTTACAATCACAGGGCTCGCTGTGGTGTGGGGCCATCTAGAGGTGAGATGAGGGTACTGCAAACTCCTGGAGGATTATCTTGGTGCTTGGTGATTGATACATGGGTCAGTGACGTGACATGCAGATGTCTGTGTCCGAGTCCATTACTGTTCACTATGTGAAAAGTATTAAATATAGAATTCAAAAGGTAAGGAAATTAAAAATAAATATGGGGGCATCATTTTATTATTTAAGTTGGTTTACTAGCTCTTAAATTGTAGATAGATAGATCGATAGGTACTTTATTGATCCCCAGGGGAAATTCAATCAAGAGGACCCCAACTGATGAGTAAAACGTAAAATTTCTCTCAAATATTGATTTAAAAAAAAAAAAGCTCTTTGTCTTCATAGTTGGTGGTAAAACCAATGTAAAACTAAGAAAAAGTTATTTTAATAAAACTCTTTATTGTATTGGAAAATTGAATGGATGAACTTGCTAGCAAAGTCTAAGGTTATATAGGTGTCCAAGAAGATGCGGGTATAATTAGTAGCAAAAGTGGCAGGTGGTGCAACCAGGTAAAATATTTATTTAAACCAAGTAATAGTAGATTAAAGTGAAGAAATGGTTGAAATGTGCTGTACCTAATTGTTCTATTAGCCCTCTACAATAAAGCATTCATAAGTTACTTTTAATACAAAGGTCAACTACAAAATAATGTGTTAAGCACTGTAGACACTCTCAGGTATACTAACCTAAGTGTTGGCTTTTTTTAAAAGAAACTTTTGGTTGCGCCACCTGACATTTTTTTGTTTTTGTGTGTTGCAGTCTGCCTCTCTTCCAGGCCAGTGCGTTTGCCTTCTTAGCCCCAGCTAGAGCCATTCTGTCCCTGGAGAAATGGAAATGCAATAATACAGGTGATACTCAAAACTGCCTCTCTTCCACACACACACACACACAGGCACACACACGCACACAGACACACACACATGCATGTTATGTCATGTTCTTTGATTTCTCTGCTAAGGTCTTATCACAACATAGTACATTGAGGAGACTAAACTAAGTTAAGTTAAAGTATGCAATCAAGCAGTATCTCAAAGCTAACGTTAGAATACTGTTTGGGTGTCAAGTTTAGCATGCTTACTTGCAGCTGCTTATTCGTTACTCATGCAGGGCTCATTTTATTGACTCTGAATGTTTGCAAAATCCCGATGTAAATGGAAAAGTGTTTTCCAAGACTCAAAAGTGCTTGTCCAAAGGAGAAGTACGAACCGTTATTTGAACTAACTACATTATGAATTGCATCCACACATAAGCAGCCTTTTAACTGTGTTAATGTTAATTGCAAGGATTCCCACACGAACGTCTTAAAATGACAGACACTCAATTAGATATAGGCCTACACTACTGAACTTTATTGAATGCTACCTCTGACTAAGAATGCATTACTTTGTACTTAGTCTATTATTAATATAGTCTTTTATTTTGGAATCTTAAGAGCAATAAACATATATTGCAATGTTAAAGAATTCATGTTTTTTTTCTTTCAGATGTGTAAATAAACATGTATAAGGGTATCATGTATAAGCTATTAGTGAATTAATGGGGAGATAATCGAATCGAAATCGAATCGGACTGAAAAAATGAATCATTAGATTAATCGATGCATCGAAAAAATAATCGCTAGATTAATCGTTTAAAAAAGAATCGCTTATCCCAGCCCTAGTGTGTGTGTGTGCTTGTGTAAGGTGTGTTTGTGTGTGCTTGTGTAAGGTGCAATGTGTGTTTGTGTGTGTGTATGTGTGTGCTTGTGTAAGGTGCAATGTGTGTTTGTGTGTGCGTGTGTGTTTGTGTGTGCTTGTGTGTACACCCTATGTTCTTATTTACACTTGTTTGTGTGTCACTACAGATATTCAGAGCTCCAACAGTACCGAATTGCTTCATACAGAACACATCTGGCATCCACGAATACGAGAGGTACGGTCTGTGTGTGTGTGTGTGTGTGTGTGTGTGTGTGCGCGTGTGTGTGTGTGTGTGTGTGTGTGTGTGTGCAGGAAGAAGAAGATTTGATGGGCCCTAATGGAAGTGATGAGCAGTGAGTGATGTATTAGGAGTATGAACTAAAGCCTTTGTGTGGTGTGTGGCCGCGTCGCCACCATGTTTAGTATTCAATTAGCAAAATGATTTAAAAGTCGTTAGCCTAAATGAGGCTAAATTCGTTTAGCTCTGAGTAGCCCTTGGAATGAGGGTTGAAGAGTTCCCTACAGAGTTCCGTGGAGCTGTCGGGGCCACAATTGCTTTTGGTGTGTGACGTCCGGTGTGTGTGTGTGACGTGCGGTGTGTGTGTGTGACGTGCGTGAGTGGGTGCAATGTTTGTAAAACAATGACCTCACATGTTTGTCTGATAGGCTCTTGTGAGTCCATAAGCCCACACTGCAGATGCTATCAGAGTTTCTCCCACTTAGACAGGTCTGGACTGGATACAGCCCACCCAGTGTCCATTCAGAGAAACACACACACGCACAGAGACTCCGCGCTTTAGGCTCGATCTGTCCCTGTGTTTTCTGCTGAGGGTGTGCCCATTTAGAGAGATGTCTACACACACACACACACACACACACACACACACACACACACACACACACACACATATACACGTCGCAGTGGCTCTGTCACTGGTGGTGAGACTCAGAGTTACTTGGTGATGGTGACTCAGCAGAATGTGCCTACAAGAGAAGGGAGAAGAGGAGAGTAAGAGAAGAACTGATCAGAAGGGAGGAGAGTTAAGGAAAAAGAGGAAGAAAGAAAGGAATAAATAATAGGGGGATGAAGGAGAGGAGAGATGGCAGAAGGGTCTCTGGAAGAAAGGATCAGAGAGTGGCTGGGCGAATGAGTGTGTGTTGGTTGGAAGGGAAGATGAGAGAGTTTCCCTCTGAGGGAAGACGTGATCAAATAGAAGAGGAGTTTGTCTCATCCCTGATCAGGTATTGGAGTGAGTCTCTCTGAGTCTGTAGAGTTAGAGGATGGCAGACGTTATGGAGCAACTCTCTCTCTTTCTCCCTCTCTCTCTCTCCTCTCTCTTTTGGTTTACCTCTCCCTCCCTCTTTTTCTCCTATCTCTCTCTCTCTCTCTCTCTCTCTCTCTCTCTCTCTCTCTCTCCCCAATTTGATTCAGTTCAATTAAATTCAATAATATTTATTGGCATGACGGAAGATTCAATATTGCCAGAGCATTAATATAAGTAGTGATCTAATATCTCTCTCCCTCTCATTCAAACTCAAAGGGTGCTTTATTAGAGTGCAGTGTTGCCAAAGCCAGTGCTGCAAATGGCTCAGTAGTGACCTAAAAGGAAGAATACAGAATGACAGCATTGTGATTATAAAGTTTGAACACAGAATAAACGGTGAATCTCTCTCTCCCTCTCCCTCTCTCTCTCCATCCCTCTCTCTCTGCACAGATCCAGGGGGCGATCATCTTCTCCTCGTTGATCGAGGTGTGTATTGGGGCGCTGGGTCTGCCAGGGTTGTTGCTGAAATACATTGGGCCCCTGACCATCACCCCCACCGTGGCCCTCATTGGACTGTCCGGCTTCCAGGCAGCCGGCGAGCGCGCAGGAAAACACTGGGGCATCGCCATGCTGTAAGTGTGTGTGTGTGGCAAACACTGGGGCATCGCCATGCTGTAAGTGTGTGTTTGTGTGTGCTTGCGTCTGTTTGTGTGTGGCAAACACTGGGGTATAGCCATGCTGTAGGTAAGTGTGTGTGTGGCAAACACTGGGGCATCGCCATGCTGTAAGTGTGTGTGTGTGTGTGTGTTTGTGTGTGCTTGCGTGTGTGTGTGTGTTTGTGTGTGGTAAACATTGGGGTATTGCCACGCTGTAAGCAGGGTTGGAATTTCACAGCCGCCATGGCTGTCATTGCCCCTTGCGTTGGCCCTGATGCCCCTTTGAAAATTGGAGGTTCACAGGCCACTGTGGCCTTGGTGCCCCCTTCTTTCAATATTCTGCTTTGCATCCGACTAATAGCGAATTTTATTTAGCTAGATGGGCTGTCAAAATAATCTTTAAGCATTCACAGCAGTGGAGAAAGTGACCGCGCACAGCAACAAAGAAAGTGCATCCAAATTCACCCATTCTTCTTTATTGAACTACTCACGAAGTAGAGTTTTTTTCTCAGCTTTTAAACAATGTTGGCCACTAGTTGCTGTGGTAAATGGTTCGCGTGAAAAGTAACTTTCATTTAATCAAACAGTTCTGCGCCCACCTCCTTACCCATTCATCTCGGTGGAATACTTCACGAACTCTTCCCTCAACACATGACAAATCATATCAGAATAAACAGCAGACCTTGCCGAACACAAAGGTGCAACGCATTCCCCTGTACAGTTAGCCATTCCAGAGTAATCCGGTTTTGAATTTGTACCAAATTTCTACATGCATGTCTCCAACTTTGGCTTTAAGTTTCACAAAGTGTTCAATACATGATTTCATCACAGGCCAAATACAAAACAAATGTTACAAATATCGCCTAGATATCTGAGTGAAAGTAGCCTTATGATCACAAGATGCTAAGCATGCATGTAGGCTATTTGAGTTTCTTAAAGCTGAGCTGTGCTTAAATTGTTCAATACATGATTTCATAACAGGCCAAATACAAAATAAATGTTAAATATAGCCTATATCCGGGCTTGAAAATGAAATTATTTTTCAAACGTTCCGTTCCGAACGGTTCAGGTAGGCCTATGTTTAACGTTTTCGTTCTTGCATGCGTTCCGCCACCAACATATCAGTCCTGAACCGGTTCGGAATGCAAAATATCGTTCGTTCTTAAAGTTCCGGCAGTGTTTGGCTTGCGCTATAATTCCAACCCTGTTTATAAACGAACCTGTCTGTTGCTGACAAGGCCTATCTCAAATTTCCCGTTTAACTCTTCTACATAGAATAGGCTATAATTGCGCAAACATTTCAAATCCCGACTTTAAAACGACAAGGCGTGGACAGGCAAAATAGGCTATTACGCATAGGCTACAAACAATTTCCAAATCCGTTTCAGTAGCCTACGCTACGAGCTGGCCTAAGATCCGAAGTGGCAGACGGATAGGTTACATTACAACAGCAAGACAAAATATACCCATTTGGACCAAAGGTCCATTTATTTATTTATTTTTTTATTTTTTTCAAACTGCAGAAATCAAATTATTAGGCTGTTCGCCTACAATCAAACGAGTAGAACACTTATGCTTTTGTGAAATTTTATAAAATATATAGAGAACGAAAAAAAAAATGTATTAACCGGTTTTGTGGATTTCAGAATAACATTTCTGTTCCGGAACAGTTGAAGACCATTTTGTTTTCGTTTCCGTTTCCGCTCCTCGTAAAATTCCTTAATTCCGTTCGTTTTCGGTTTTCGTTTTCGTTCCTTGAACCGGTTTGGAGCCCTGGCCTATATATCTGCAAATATTAAAATCAGATGATTTACAGTTCTATGTATGTCATGTTTTATGTTTTTGTAATGTTTCATACAGTGATGCAGGTCTACTGCTGTGAATAGGCTAAATGCAACATTTTATGTAGCCTACTGTATAGTTAACTTTGGCCTTGATGCCCTGACGTGTGGCCTTTGTGCCCCCTGCCAAATATGCCCAACTGAAGGCCAAGTGGCTTTGCCCCTAAGATTATGAAATTCCAAGCCTGGCTGTAAGTATGTGTGTGTGTGTGTGTGTGTGTGTGTGGGGCACACACTAGGTCACGCTGAGGATTAATGCAGAGTCACCCCAGAGTCATTAATCACTTTCTCTGCAGTGAAGTTAGTCCTCAGTGTGTGTGTGTGTGTGTGTGTGTGTGTGTGTGTGTCTGCCTCCGACCACTGAGGGAGCAGACATCTCAGATATCACACGATACGACACCTCTACACTGGTACACCAACACCAGTTAACTAAGCAGTTATGTGTGTGTAGACCCCCCCCCCCCCCCACTATGATGTAAAGGACACAGATCCACACACAGAATACACACACTATCTGCCCCCACTGAATACTGGCGTGGTGTTGCTTAATGTGATTTTAAATTAAGAGCATTTTTAATGACACTTCTTTTAAATATACAAACGGGCTGAATTTCTTCTTCCATCTGTTTCTCTCTCTCTCTCTCTCTCTCTCTCTCTCTCTCTCTCTCTCCTCCCCCCCTCTCTTTCCCTCCATCTCTCTTTCTCTCTCTCTCTTCCTCCCCCCCCTCTCTTTCCCTCCATCTCTCTTTCTCTCTCTCTTCAGGACCATCTTCCTGGTCCTGCTGTTCTCCCAGTACGCCCGTAATGTCCAGCTGCCTCTCCCCATCTACAAGGCCAAGAAGGGATGGACCTCGTACCGGCTGCAGCTCTTCAAGATGTTCCCAGTAAGTCCCTATACGCGCTTGCACTCATACACAGACACACACACACACACACACACACACACACACACACACACACACACACACACACACACAGTTGCTAACTCACTCCGCTATTCACACATTGACACAAAGACTCTCTAATAAGGGGCCATTTGATATAAATGTGATCAGTGCTGTGTAGAGACAGAGGCAGATCTATGTCCAGGTGGCAGGTGGATTATATCACTGGCAAACACACACACACACACATACACAGTCAGACAGACAGAGACACACACAGTTGCTAACTCACTCCGCTATTCACACATTGACACAAAGACTCTCTCTCTCTAATAAGGGGCCATTTGATATAAATGTGATCAGTGCTGTGTAGAGACAGAGGCAGATCTATGTCCAGGTGGCAGGTGGATTATATCACTGGCAAACACACACACACACACACACATACACAGTCAGACAGACAGAGACACACACAGTTGCTAACTCACTCCGCTATTCACACATTGACACAAAGACTCTCTCTCTCTAATAAGGGGCCATTTGATATAAATGTGATCAGTGCTGTGTAGAGACAGAGGCAGATCTATGTCCAGGTGGCAGGTGGATTATATCACTGGCAAACACACACACACACACACACATACACAGTCAGACAGACAGAGACACACACAGTTGCTAACTCACTCCGCTATTCACACATTGACACAAAGACTCTCTCTCTCTAATAAGGGGCCATTTGATATAAATGTGATCAGTGCTGTGTAGAGACAGAGGCAGATCTATGTCCAGGTGGCAGGTGGATTATATCACTGGCAAACACACACACATCAAGCACATTCACTTAAGGAGAGAGACTCTCTGATCATAAGTGATCATCATGAGCAGATTAGATCAACAACAGCAACATCTTATTTCTATAGCGCTTTATCGAAGAACCCAAAGCACTTTACACTGAAGGGGGAACCCTGCTAACCATCAACAATATCTTGCATTTCTATAGCGCTTTATCGAAGAACCCAAAGCACTTTACACTGAAGGGGGAACCCTGCTAACCATCAACAATATCTTGCATTTCTATAGCGCTTTATCGAAGAACCCAAAGCACTTTACACTGAAGGGGGAACCCTGCTAACCATCAACAATATCTTCTCTCTATCTCCCGCTAACCATCACTAGTGTGTAGCTCCTACCTGGGTGATGCGTGTTAGTTATGTGCCAGAGCCCTCTCCACGCACCAGCTTGAGGTCGAGAGTGAGGGAACTATTTAATTATAGAAGCTACCATGAACCGTCTTATTTAAGATGCAATATTAAGTAGGTAGGAAAATACCAAGCATTTTTTTTGTGGAATTTTTTTGAGGGTTTGATAACATTTCATGTTGCACAACACTCTCTTCGGGACATTAAGTCTGCTAATTATCTGCATGGTTTACAGGCTGTATTTGTAGAGTGTCCTAGCGCAACTAAACACACACTGTCTGTGGTGTTGTCCTCAGTACACACACACACACACACACACACACACATTCCTCCAGTCACAGAAGACACACACACATACATTCCTCCAGTCACAGAAGACACACACACACACACACACACACACACACACACACTATACACACATACATTCCTCCAGGCACAGAAGACACACGCATGTGCGAGTGTATCATTATCGGGTCAGCTATCTCTCTCTCTCCCCCCCCTCTCTCTCCCTCTACCTCTTTTGGTCTTTATCTCTCAATTCAATGAGCTTTATTACCATGACCATTTGAAAATAAAAAGTGTTGCCAAAGCATACAGTACAGGAATGTAGAAAACATAAAACCTCACGTCAGATTAGACACACAGGTGGACAGACCAGATGGGCATGGATAGAATGAAAGGGAGAGGAGGTGTAACAGGCTGGAGGTGGTGTAACAGGCTGGAGATGAATGGAAATTAAAGGGAGAGGTGGTGTAACAGGCTGGAGGTGGTGTAACAGGCTGGAGGTGGTGTAACAGGCTGGAGGTGGTGTAACAGGCTGGAGGTGAATGGAAATTAAAGGGAGAGGAGGTGTAACAGGCTGGAGGTGGTGTAACAGGCTGGAGATGAATGGAAATTAAAGGGAGAGGTGGTGTAACAGGCTGGAGGTGGTGTAACAGGCTGGAGATTAATAGAATGAAAGGGAGAGGTGGCGTAACAGGCTGGAGATTAATAGAATGAAAGGGAGAGGTGGCGTAACAGGCTGGAGATTAATAGAATGAAAGGGAGAGGTGGTGTAACAGGCTGGAGATTAATAGAATGAAAGGGAGAGGTGGCGTAACAGGCTGGAGATTAATAGAATGAAAGGGAGAGGTGGTGTAACAGGCTGGAGGTTTTGTGTTGTTGGGTAACAGGGGGATTGCATTTAAGGAATGCTTTCTCTCATTGTGGAGTGAGGACACCTAGTTTGCTGCTAATCCACCTTATTCTTGAAATCTGAAATCTTCTGAAAGTTTTCATCTTCCATCCATTCTGTTCACATTGTAACTTAGTGCAGTCTCAGCAGGCCAGCTAGAACATGCTTCAACATATTCTTATTTTGAAATGTTGACAATTCTGCACTCAATATGGATATTCTATATAATGTATGACTGACAGAGAAATATAAAATATTGCTTTTACATGGCTTAGGATACGCCAAGCACTGTCTACCGCCACATTAAAATCAATACAGCTCAACTTCGGACGGAAATAGAAAAGCGGATTTCTGAATACTGAGGTGTCATGGCGACGCCCATTGTTGGCTGGAGAATATGGTGGGTAGGAAGATGTTGGGATCGTCTCCCAAGATCAGAGCATGTTTCCCCTGCTCATCCAGTGTGATGCAATTTGGGGTTATTTTGCTAAATGTTAGATTAGATTAAATTAGATTAGATACAACTTTATTGTCATAGTCATTGTTATTGTACAAGTACAGAGACAGTGAAATGCAGTTTGTGTCTAACCAGAAGTGCTCAAAAGAAGAAAAGTGCAATGTGATATACACAGTAAAGGCTGGTGCCGTATAAACAGTATAAGATATATAGTGCAGTGTAGACAGTAGTATACAGCTAAGGAAGTGGTATGGTTTACAGTTGGCTTGTTTGGTTGACACCTCCTGGAGGGGAGTGGGGTAAACAGTCTGTGGGTTGGCGTGAGAACAGTCTTTGATGATGGCCCTGGATGGCCTTGATGGAGGGGAGTGAGGAGCCGATGATGCATTGGGCAGTTTTCACCACCCTCTGCAGTGCTTTCCAGTCGGTGGCAGAGCAATTGCCATACCATACAGTGACACAGTTGGTGAGGATGCTCTCGATGGTACAGCGGTAGAAGTTCGACAGGATCTGAGGAGACAGGTGGACCTTATTTAGTCTTCTCAGGAAGAAGAGATGCTGGTGAGCCTTCTTTATCGGGGTTGTAGGTGAAGAGGGAGTAAAGGAGAGGGCTCAGCACACAGCCCTGTGGTATGCCGGCGTTCAGGATGAGGGTTGAGGAAGTGAGGTTATCTAACCTAACAGACTGCGGTCTGTTGTTTAGGAAGTCCAGAATCCAGTAACGGAGGGAGGTATTGATGCCCAGTTTGGTGATCAGTTTGGAGGGGATGATTGTGTTAAATGCTGATCTGAAGTCAATGAACAGCATTCTCACATAGGTGTTGCTATTGTCAAGGTGGGACAGAGTGGAGTGAAGTGCCTTTGAGATGGCATCCTCTGTGCTCCTGTTCTGACGGTAGAGATGGCATCCTCTGTGCTCCTGTTCTGACGGTAGGTACAGTGTTTCCCACAGAATTGAATTGTATTTATGGTGGTAGGTTTGCAGAATTAACTTGAATGCAACAGCTTTTAACAAATTAGTGCAGTGTGGTTATGATTCTAACCAGATTTAAGCACAATTTAGTACAACCAGGAATCTCATTGTGTGGTGGTCAATGTTGATATTGTGGTGGGCCACCACAAATAAGTCAATGTATGGGAAACACTGAGGTGAATTGGAAGGGGTCCAGTGAGGGTGAGGTGGGCCAGGACTAGCCTCTCGAAGCACTTCATGATTAAGGGGGTGAGTGCAACTGGATGGTAGTCATTAAAGAAATTATCCGGAGTAAAATGCACTTTTAGTCCAGTATTTCTTTTGGAATTGAAATGAAGTTGTATGGACTGGACTATTTTTTTTTTTTTTTTTTTTTTAAACGGCGACAAAATTTCCAGAGCATGTTACTCCACACTTGGCAATCGACTCCTACGGACTTTCCCCTAAAGATGGCAGCAAAGATGGCAACATTTACGGAAAGGTACTGGCTTGATGAAATTCATTCTGGACTCTCTATCCGACCACATAAATAAAGACCTCGGGATACTTCGGTTTGGCTTTAGGGACCCTCTACTCACTACCACGTAAGTGTAATGTTGTTTGGAACTGTAGAAGAGGTATAAAAATAGTGTTTTGTAGCAGCAAAATAATATGCCCTTCTCATTTCCACGCTAACGAGTTTTGACTAAAAATGGTAAAATCGAACTTTCTCAAAACACATCCGAATGACATGACTTTGATGTCAACTCAACGTATGTACTCCCAATCATCCGTAAATTAGGGCAGCCGTGGCCCACTGGTTAGCACTCTGGACTTGTAACCGGAGGGTTGCCGGTTCGAGCCCCGACCAGTGGGCCACGGCTAAAGTGCCCTTGAGCAAGGCACCTAACCCCTCACTGCTCCCCGAGCGCTGCCGTTGTAGCAGGCAGCTCACTGCGCCGGGATTAGTGTGTTTTTCACCTCACTGTGTGTTCACTGTGTGCTGTTTGTGTTTCACTAATTCACCGATTGGGTTAAATGCAGAGACCAAATTTCCCTCACGCGATCAAAAAAGTGTGTGTGTGTGTATGTATGTATATATATATATATATATATATATATATATATATATATATATATATATATATATATATATATATATATAAAAATAAATAAATTGATCTAAGGTGCATTTTACTCCGGATAATTCCTTTAAGGCTCGTTGCTGTAGAGTGTTTTGGCACGGGCACTATCAGGCAAGGTGGTGTCTGACCCCGACGCATGTGTCAAGGAATCCAGACCATCACAGGCTACAAAACTCCACCCCCTCCACCATCAGGCAAGGAGGTGTCGGTGGTGGAGGGGGATGAGTTAGTAATTTTGTAGTCTGTGATGGCCTGGATGCCTTGCCACATGGGTCGGGGGTCAGAGTTGTTCTTGAAGTGATCCACCATCCTTAGCTTGTGCTTGTGCTTTGCCTTTTTGATGCCCCTTTTAAGGTTAGCCCTGGATGAGCTATAGGCTTGAGCATCACCTGATCTGAATGCGATGTCTCGTGCCTTCAGCAGGAGTCTGACCTCACTGTTCCTCCATGGCTTCTGATTAGGGAAAGTGGTAATGCATTTGAGGGTGGTGATACTGTTGATGTTGGAGTTGATGCAGTCCAGAACGGAGGAGGCGTATGAGTCAATGTCCGTGTGGAGGTAATGGGTGACCTGAGTTGCGAACACTCTCCAGTCAGTGTTTTCTAAACGCTGCTAAAGTGCCGAGTCAGCTCCCTATGGCCACACTTGGACTGTCCTCACTGTTGGTTTCACACATTTGATGAGTGCTGAATACTTGGGCAGTAGAAACAATGACAGGTGATCAGAGTGTCCAAGGTGGGGGACAACAGCTGTTCTATCTGCATGTAGGATGTAGTGTCCAGCTAGCTTGATATTGCGCTGTTGGGTGTTTCGCTGTTAAGCCAAGTTTCTGTAAAAATCATGATATTGCAGTTCATAATCAGTCTGTGTGTGGTGATCTGCAGCCGCAGTTCATCCATTTTGTTCGGCAGGGAGTGAACATTGGTGAGGAAAAGACTTGGAAGAGCGAGTCGATGTGGAGTTAGCTTTAGCCTGGCTCAAACTCCTCTGCGAGAGCCTCTTTGTTTACGTGTTCTGATCCATCTAAAGTTCCCCCCAGTTGGCGTGGCGGGACTTTGTAGGTCTCGCTGATTAAGCAATCTCTGGAATTACGCTGATAAAGATGTCGGGAGTGCAGGAACCGATGTCCAAAAGTGAGACACAGGGCGTCGCGATGCGTCCCCGCCGCCATCTTGGTCGTAATAAATATGTCGAAGTATTGGTGTCTTTGGGGTAGATACTTATCACAGCATAGAAAGAAGTACACCTCCAACTCTTAACTCCTCTCTCTCTCTCTCTCTCTCTCTCTCTCTCTCTCCACCCCCCCCCCATCTCTCTCTCTTTCTCTCTCTCTCAGATCATCATGGCCATCCTGGTGTCGTGGTTCCTGTGTTTCATCTTCACCATCACAGACGTGTTCCCGCCCGAGAGTGACCAGTACGGTTACTACGCCCGCACAGACGCTCGCCACGGGGTGCTCGCGGCCGCCCCCTGGTTCAAAATACCCTACCCCTGTAAGTGTGTGTGTGTGTGTGTGTGTCCTATAGTTGTAGTGAAGTGGGACTGGCGCTCGATAAG
>NC_055964.1:31311997-31315997 GCF_018492685.1 Alosa sapidissima | reverse complement strand
TGAGCAGATTAGATCAACAACAGCAACATCTTATTTCTATAGCGCTTTATCAAAGAACCCAAAGCACTTTACACTGAAGGGGGAACCCTGCTAACCATCAACAATATCTTGCATTTCTATAGCGCTTTATCGAAGAACCCAAAGCACTTTACACTGAAGGGGGAACCCTGCTAACCATCAACAATATCTTCTCTCTATCTCCCGCTAACCATCACTAGTGTGTAGCTCCTACCTGGGTGATGCGTGTTAGTTATGTGCCAGAGCCCTCTCCACGCACCAGCTTGAGGTCGAGAGTGAGGGAACTATTTAATTATAGAAGCTACCATGAACCGTCTTATTTAAGATGCAATATTAAGTAGGTAGGAAAATACCAAGCATTTTTTTTGTGGAATTTTTTTGAGGGTTTGATAACATTTCATGTTGCACAACACTCTCTTCGGGACATTAAGTCTGCTAATTATCTGCATGGTTTACAGGCTGTATTTGTAGAGTGTCCTAGCGCAACTAAACACACACTGTCTGTGGTGTTGTCCTCAGTACACACACACACACACACACACACACACACACACACACACACACACACACACACATTCCTCCAGTCACAGAAGACACACACACATACATTCCTCCAGTCACAGAAGACACACACACACACACACACACACATATACACACATACATTCCTCCAGGCACAGAAGACACACGCATGTGCGAGTGTATCATTATCGGGTCAGCTATCTCTCTCTCTCCCCCCCCTCTCTCTCCCTCTACCTCTTTTGGTCTTTATCTCTCAATTCAATGAGCTTTATTACCATGACCATTTGAAAATAAAAAGTGTTGCCAAAGCATACAGTACAGGAATGTAGAAAACATAAAACCTCACGTCAGATTAGACACACAGGTGGACAGACCAGATGGGCATGGATAGAATGAAAGGGAGAGGAGGTGTAACAGGCTGGAGGTGGTGTAACAGGCTGGAGATGAATGGAAATTAAAGGGAGAGGTGGTGTAACAGGCTGGAGGTGGTGTAACAGGCTGGAGGTGGTGTAACAGGCTGGAGGTGGTGTAACAGGCTGGAGGTGAATGGAAATTAAAGGGAGAGGAGGTGTAACAGGCTGGAGGTGGTGTAACAGGCTGGAGATGAATGGAAATTAAAGGGAGAGGTGGTGTAACAGGCTGGAGGTGGTGTAACAGGCTGGAGATTAATAGAATGAAAGGGAGAGGTGGCGTAACAGGCTGGAGATTAATAGAATGAAAGGGAGAGGTGGCGTAACAGGCTGGAGATTAATAGAATGAAAGGGAGAGGTGGTGTAACAGGCTGGAGATTAATAGAATGAAAGGGAGAGGTGGCGTAACAGGCTGGAGATTAATAGAATGAAAGGGAGAGGTGGTGTAACAGGCTGGAGGTTTTGTGTTGTTGGGTAACAGGGGGATTGCATTTAAGGAATGCTTTCTCTCATTGTGGAGTGAGGACACCTAGTTTGCTGCTAATCCACCTTATTCTTGAAATCTGAAATCTTCTGAAAGTTTTCATCTTCCATCCATTCTGTTCACATTGTAACTTAGTGCAGTCTCAGCAGGCCAGCTAGAACATGCTTCAACATATTCTTATTTTGAAATGTTGACAATTCTGCACTCAATATGGATATTCTATATAATGTATGACTGACAGAGAAATATAAAATATTGCTTTTACATGGCTTAGGATACGCCAAGCACTGTCTACCGCCACATTAAAATCAATACAGCTCAACTTCGGACGGAAATAGAAAAGCGGATTTCTGAATACTGAGGTGTCATGGCGACGCCCATTGTTGGCTGGAGAATATGGTGGGTAGGAAGATGTTGGGATCGTCTCCCAAGATCAGAGCATGTTTCCCCTGCTCATCCAGTGTGATGCAATTTGGGGTTATTTTGCTAAATGTTAGATTAGATTAAATTAGATTAGATACAACTTTATTGTCATAGTCATTGTTATTGTACAAGTACAGAGACAGTGAAATGCAGTTTGTGTCTAACCAGAAGTGCTCAAAAGAAGAAAAGTGCAATGTGATATACACAGTAAAGGCTGGTGCCGTATAAACAGTATAAGATATATAGTGCAGTGTAGACAGTAGTATACAGCTAAGGAAGTGGTATGGTTTACAGTTGGCTTGTTTGGTTGACACCTCCTGGAGGGGAGTGGGGTAAACAGTCTGTGGGTTGGCGTGAGAACAGTCTTTGATGATGGCCCTGGATGGCCTTGATGGAGGGGAGTGAGGAGCCGATGATGCATTGGGCAGTTTTCACCACCCTCTGCAGTGCTTTCCAGTCGGTGGCAGAGCAATTGCCATACCATACAGTGACACAGTTGGTGAGGATGCTCTCGATGGTACAGCGGTAGAAGTTCGACAGGATCTGAGGAGACAGGTGGACCTTATTTAGTCTTCTCAGGAAGAAGAGATGCTGGTGAGCCTTCTTTATCGGGGTTGTAGGTGAAGAGGGAGTAAAGGAGAGGGCTCAGCACACAGCCCTGTGGTATGCCGGCGTTCAGGATGAGGGTTGAGGAAGTGAGGTTATCTAACCTAACAGACTGCGGTCTGTTGTTTAGGAAGTCCAGAATCCAGTAACGGAGGGAGGTATTGATGCCCAGTTTGGTGATCAGTTTGGAGGGGATGATTGTGTTAAATGCTGATCTGAAGTCAATGAACAGCATTCTCACATAGGTGTTGCTATTGTCAAGGTGGGACAGAGTGGAGTGAAGTGCCTTTGAGATGGCATCCTCTGTGCTCCTGTTCTGACGGTAGAGATGGCATCCTCTGTGCTCCTGTTCTGACGGTAGGTACAGTGTTTCCCACAGAATTGAATTGTATTTATGGTGGTAGGTTTGCAGAATTAACTTGAATGCAACAGCTTTTAACAAATTAGTGCAGTGTGGTTATGATTCTAACCAGATTTAAGCACAATTTAGTACAACCAGGAATCTCATTGTGTGGTGGTCAATGTTGATATTGTGGTGGGCCACCACAAATAAGTCAATGTATGGGAAACACTGAGGTGAATTGGAAGGGGTCCAGTGAGGGTGAGGTGGGCCAGGACTAGCCTCTCGAAGCACTTCATGATTAAGGGGGTGAGTGCAACTGGATGGTAGTCATTAAAGAAATTATCCGGAGTAAAATGCACTTTTAGTCCAGTATTTCTTTTGGAATTGAAATGAAGTTGTATGGACTGGACTATTTTTTTTTTTTTTTTTTTTTAAACGGCGACAAAATTTCCAGAGCATGTTACTCCACACTTGGCAATCGACTCCTACGGACTTTCCCCTAAAGATGGCAGCAAAGATGGCAACATTTACGGAAAGGTACTGGCTTGATGAAATTCATTCTGGACTCTCTATCCGACCACATAAATAAAGACCTCGGGATACTTCGGTTTGGCTTTAGGGACCCTCTACTCACTACCACGTAAGTGTAATGTTGTTTGGAACTGTAGAAGAGGTATAAAAATAGTGTTTTGTAGCAGCAAAATAATATGCCCTTCTCATTTCCACGCTAACGAGTTTTGACTAAAAATGGTAAAATCGAACTTTCTCAAAACACATCCGAATGACATGACTTTGATGTCAACTCAACGTATGTACTCCCAATCATCCGTAAATTAGGGCAGCCGTGGCCCACTGGTTAGCACTCTGGACTTGTAACCGGAGGGTTGCCGGTTCGAGCCCCGACCAGTGGGCCACGGCTAAAGTGCCCTTGAGCAAGGCACCTAACCCCTCACTGCTCCCCGAGCGCTGCCGTTGTAGCAGGCAGCTCACTGCGCCGGGATTAGTGTGTTTTTTCACCTCACTGTGTGTTCACTGTGTGCTGTTTGTGTTTCACTAATTCACCGATTGGGTTAAATGCAGAGACCAAATTTCCCTCACGCGATCAAAAAAGTGTGTGTGTATGTGTGTGTGTGTATGTATATATATATATATATATATATATATATATAATATATATATATAATATATATATAT
>NC_055964.1:31281997-31306997 GCF_018492685.1 Alosa sapidissima | reverse complement strand
AAAGTGTTACCCCGACTTTTTTGCCGTGGAAGGGGCGGGATATGTGTAGAAACTGCCATATTGGCGTTAACCCATGCATTACTATGGAGTTTGGAGTTTTTGAGTGCTGCGTCTCCTCATGAGAAGGTCTCTGGTTCCACATGCTGATGACTCTTATTTTCAACGTACAAAGTATGTTTTTGATACGGTGCCGCCACATACAGTTTTTTTTTTTTTATATTTATATATATATACTCTTTTGATTCCGTGAGGGAAATTTGGTCTCTGCAATTATCCCAAATCTTTTTGAAATTAAGTGTTTATTTTATTTATTTATTTATTTATTTATTTATTTATTTATTTATTTATTTATTTTTGTCTGTTTTGTTTTTGTGTTGTCTTGCTTTGTTTGTGTTGACTTTGTAAAGTGACCTTGAGTCTGAGAAAGGTGCTATATAAATAAAACTTTTATTATTATTATTATTATTATTATTATTATTTGTTTTTGTCAGTTTTAATCTCTAATTTATACAGTGTTTTGTATGTATTTATTTACTTACTTACTTACTTATTTACTTGCTTACTGTACTTACCTACCTACAGTGTACCTACCTACCTAGCTTATGCACTTATCAGTGACCGTGAAACACAGGGACATTATTCTCGAATTAGCTCGAGTTAGCCAAATGACTTCAATATATGGCATCATTTGCAAGATAAACATAGTCTGCATAAATGCCCCCATTACTGCTTTGAGACGCTAGCCTGGCTCCGCCCTCCTATGCACTTGCGCTCATTTTTATTTCCCTTCAGTACGTCGTCTGGGTTTGCGGCGTATTCACGGGTTTTCTCCGGCCAATCTTTACCTGTCCAATCAGCGAACCGAGGGAGTGGCTGAGAACGATGACGTTGAGGTTGTGTGAAGACGAAACCAAAACTTGTTGTGATAAACAGAAGTAGTAACACCTGCAAACGTTAAAAAATGCAGCTGAAAAAATGCAGAAATGTATTTATAATAAAGGTAGACCTACACACATTGTTTCCTGACTGTTGATGCCGTTTATGGTCAGTTTGTAAAGTTTAGGCGAAGTAGGAAGTAACATTAGGAATTTCTGATCAATGTGATTGGTAAGGCTGGACCAATGATTTCACAGTTAGTGCCCATTGCGATGCAAGTGTTGCAAACGTTTTGACTTTGTCAAAGAGTCTGGGTATTTATAAGAGGCTAGTAAGAAGCATGTGCCGTGGAAATTACATAATCTTCAACCATTCAGTTCTAAAGCTCTTTTTTTATACTCCTCTGTTTCTCTCCCACCCCTCTGTCCCCACCAACCCATCTCTCTCTCTCTCCCTTGTGTGCGCTCTGTCTCTCTCGCTCTCTCCCTCTCTCTCTCCCTTGTGTGCTCTCTCTCTCTCTCTCTCTCTCTCTCACTTCCCCTCCCTCCCTCAGGTATCAGTGAGATTGACCAGGTGTTAAACGTGCTTCTGACCACGGCCATGTTTGTAGGAGGTTCTGTGGCCTTTGTGCTTGACAACACTATTCCAGGTGAGCCACTGAAGGTAGTGGAGATCCACGAGCAAACTAGAAATTATTTTAATGAAATAGTGTGAGTTTCAAGGTTGTTTCATGGCTGACATTGCTAAATTTCCCCTGGGGATCAATAAAGTATCTATCTATCTATCTATCTCTATCTCTATCTCTATCTCTCTATCAAAAAAGTCAATTCTCCAGTAGTGTGGGTAGTTCCTGTGCCTCTGTGTTAAAATCCTGACAAGACTCTCCCCCAGGGGGCTGCTGTTCTAAATCGGGAAGCTGTGTGTGTTCTCGCACAGATTCACAGCTGTGTTGAACTTTTGTCTTCTCTTCTCCGTCTCTCACTCCCACTCCTCCTCTTTCATACCTCCTACACTCTCTCTCTCTCACTGTCACTCACTCTCTCTCTCTCTTGTTCTCTCACTGTCACTCACTCTCTCTCTCTGCCTCTTTTTCTCTCTTACACTCACTCATGTGTTTTCTCATCCACCTACTCACTGTGCACACATCTCACACCGTCTCACACACACACACACATGCAGACTCTCTCTTGTACTCTTGTCTGTCTCTGTCTCTCCCACTCTCTTGCTCACACACACACCTCTGTTGCAGTTGTGCAACAGAGGTGTGTGTGTGCATGCTGTCTTTCTTCATTTCCCTCACAGTTCTCCTTCACCCCCCCTCTCTTCTCCTCCTCTACACCCCCCCTTTCTCTCCTCCTCTACCCCCCCCTCTCTCCTCCTCTACCCCCCCTCTCTACTCCCCTGCCCCCCCCTCTCTCTCCTCCTCTACCCCCCCTCTCCTCCTAATCCCCCCTCTCTCTCCTCCTCTACCCCCCCTCTCTCTCCTCCTAAACCCCCCTCTCTCTCCTCCTTTCCCCCCTCTCTTCTCCCCTGCCCCCCCCTCTCTCTCCTCCTCTGCCCCCCCTCTCTCTCCTCCTCTACCCCCCCTCTCTCTCCTCCTAAACCCCCCTCTCTCTCCTCCTTTCCCCCCTCTCTTCTCCCCTGCCCCCCCCTCTCTCTCCTCCTCTGCCCCCCCTCTCCTCCTAAACCCCCCTCTCTCTCCTCCTTTCCGCCCCCTCTCGTTCTGCTCTCCACGGTCTCTCTCTAGACATCTCTCAGTGTTGCCTTTGCTCTGTCACATGCACACACACAGTACATACACAGTATATATGCTTTGACTTCTGCCTTATCAATTTTACATTTGACATATATCCCTCGGCCATCCCCCCCGACAGGTGATGGTTTAAGATGTATAAGGTCATAACTACTTACGTAAACCTTGATGTCTCTTTTATTCCACACTCTTTCATTGGTGCTTTTTGGTTTCTCTAATGACGCGGTGTCCGTTGGCTACTAACGGCGCGTCCCTGCCCCTTGTGTCCAGGTACTCTGGAGGAGCGCGGGATCCGCAAGCTGAAGCGTGGCGTGGGTCCGAGCACGGCCGAGATGGAGGGGCTGCGCTCCTACGACCTTCCGTTCGGGATGGACTTCCTGCGTCGGCACAGGTGCTTCGAGAACCTGCCCATCAGCCCCACCTTCACCGGCTACCAGTGGAAGGCCCTGCGCTCGGGCTGTAGGGAACGAGGCCGCCGCGACGAGGCCGCTGCCGCGGCAACGCCCGGCGAGAGTGGCGTATAGCGCACGGGGAGGTGCCGAGAGGTGACGCTCCCCCCCCGGCGACATCTTGGAACATTCCACACAGAACCCCAATCCTACTGCCCTCTTAATTTATGTATTCCCTCTCCCCTGCCCGCTCGATACACACGCGTGCTCACACACCCGAACACACACACCGCCTCTGTGAAGTGCTTCAGTCTGGAAGGACCTACGTGTTCCTCAGAGCAGTTGCTGTAAGTGGAACCCCGACGGCACACCTTTTTTGGACCTCTTCTGTTGCTGTACTTCTGTCTCCTTTTGCGTTTAGCCCCGTTCTCAGAGAAGACGGGGCTCTGTTGCAGGGGGGACCCTGTTTCTGGTTGCACCGCTGTCTTTGTGTGACTGTGGCTATGCTAGCATGTTAGCAATCCTTCCCAGGACCTCGTGCCCCCCTCAGTGCTCCCATCAGCCCATCCTCTGGTTAGCCTCTGGTCAGCCTCCGGTCAGCCTCCGGTTAGCCTCTGGTCAGCCTCCGGTTAGCCTCTGGTCAGCCTCAGGTCAGCCTCCGGTTAGCCTCAGGTCAGCCTCCGGTTAGCCTTCGGTCAACCTCAGGTCAGCCTTCGGTTAGCCTCAGGTCAGCCTTTGGTTAGCCTCCGGTCAGCCTCCGGTTAGCCTTTGGTTAGCCTTCGGTTAGCCTCCGGTCAGCCTCTGGTCAGCCTTCGGTCAGCCTCCGGTTAGCCTCAGGTCAGCCTCTGGTCAACCTCCGGTTAGCCTCTGGTCAACCTCCGGTTAGCCTTCGGTTAGCCTCTGGTCAGCCTCCGGTTAGCCTCTGGTCAGCCTCTGGTCTCTCTGCCTCTCCTCAGGACTGTAGTCTGGTCAGTCTGACTCTCTCTTTCTCTTTCCCAGTGGACACCACACACTAACCCAGACTCAACACACTCCTGCATGGAGGAGTCCGCAACCTTCAGACTCTACGCACACACACACACACACACACACACACACACACACACACACACACACACACTCACCTGTCCGTCCTCTCACTCTTGGACGGAATTGCCATGAGACTCTACAGTCGGACACCCCAAACAATCTCTGTGTCCTCTCTACACATACCCAGAGACACACTCCCTCAACTATCCATCTCTCATTCTGTCTGACCAAATGGTCAGCTTAGTGCCCAAACGACTTCAGACGACTTCAGACCGGATCTTGTCAATGTCCTCCAGCAGCTCAGGACGTCCACAACCATGTTAGATTTACGATTGTCTCTGTGACAGTACTTTGGGGATATTATGGGATGTTTGTACTTGTGTGTGCGCGTGTGTGTGTGTGAGTGGGAGATGGGTGGACAGACTCTGATTGATGTCATCATCATTTCAGCAAAAGGTTTCAAAGCCGTAAACATCAAATAAAGTAAGTAACCCAGATACGACACCAGAGAATTCACTACTCAGTCCAAGGTCCCCCTCTAGCCAACAAGAACTTCCAGTCTGTGCACTGAATCATGGGAATTGTAGTTTAGATGGGGACATACAATAGAAGGGGTTTGGTTGAAAGTTAAACAATACTAATGGAAAATGCATGTTCAGCATCAACACACTTACACACATGCACACATATGCGTGCATGCATGCACACACACACACACACACACACACACACACACACATTCAGAAACTCACACTACATCAACCAATCGAACACGTAGAACTTAAATGCATGCTCCTGGACCGATGCTCCAGTTAATACAAGTGGCTTGTGGATAAATGACCTTTAGTAATGCACAGTGATTTGTGATTAGATTTGCACTACCTGTTCATGCAAGAGCCCATGCATAGAGTGACCTGTGTCGTTAGCTCCCCACCTCCTAATGTAACGTTTTTGGCCCCGAGAACCCTCCAGTGTAGTGCAGACCTAGCCTTCCCCCCGCCCACTCACTTGTCTCCCCAGGGGATGACCACTGACCCCCACCCCCAGAGAGCCCCCCTCCTTTTTTTGGGGGGGGGGACTCCGTAATCGCTGTCATGAAAAATAATCACGCATGCATATTGCGATGGTGACCGCTTGTGCTGCTGGATTGCTTCTTGGTTCTCTTGGTTTGAGAGTGACCCCAATCACCAGGACCTGTCTAATGTCCCTGCTGTTCTTTAAGATGCATGTTAAGTATGTTTGATAGGTCTGTCTGAAGCCCAGTAGGAACTGTGTCTCTGTGTACATAGAGTGTCAGCAGGATGCACAGTAGGGCTACAGGTGTTGGCGTGTGGTCAGCTACAGAAGGAAGGAAGGATCTCGGAGGCGGGAGGACAGGAAGGACCTTGTGTCTGAGTGACATGTCACAGATAATCGCTGGGGTGTTGCCGACCTGCTGATGTCCTGACTTCCTGTAGGTCAAGCTGGACATTCTTGTACTTCAATGAGACGAGGCCTTTAAGAGCAGTGCCTCTCTCCCACTTCCAACGTTTACTTCTACTGAAGCCAGAGGATGCTGGAAAATTGCCCAGCATGCATCTGGTGATGGTAGTTATTTGTGAAGCTCGGCAGCTGTTGCTCTGCGGGAGATGACCTGACTCGGCAGGTTATGGGGGCGGGTCTAGGCCCGACCCGTTTCAGAATCAGACTGATGCCACTGCGGCTGCCCAGGCTATTCACCCGAGCTTCACACACTCCGACTATCTGCCTTGTAAGAGAGAGGAGGGAATAACACTTGAAAGGGAGTTAAGGTTATAGAGAGCAGGGGTCTTATCAAAACACCAGGAAAAACGACACCTGTGACGTTAAGTACCGGTGGACTGGATGGGGTTCCTGAACGGTCGGACAACAAACAGCCCACTTGGCTGTGAAGCCATTTGACGTTGCTGACTATTCACGGTTTTTGTTACGGTCTTTGCTATTCATGTTCACGCTCATGCAGTTTTCTTTCAGAGTTCCTTTTTTAGGGGTTGATTTTATATTTGGATTTTATTCATAAACATCTGTTATACTAGTTTTCTTTTTCCCCTCTCTCCTTCACTCCCACATCTGTATTCCCCTGTTTGATATATGGGGGAGTTAAATAAAGAGGCCTTTGCGGTGTAGTCGAAATTGTAATCGTAACCAAATTACCAACATTAGTGAAATCAGGGCAGACTGTCAAACGACGTTTGGACCATAAATGCTCTTGGTGGTCTTTTAATTAATGAATTAATTTATTTATTTATGTCGTAGATTGTAAATCTACATTTTTGGTGCAGCTGATGGCTATGCCACGTCGCATATTCCGAGACGCACCATGACGCTTCCCTTCAGTTACAACTTAAGATACAATCCTCTATGTTCACGCGGCAGTCTCGCTGCCCAGGAGCGAGTGGGCAGGTCAGCAGATGATGCTGAGGAACAGATAGCTCGTATGTCTCACAAAACAGACATCAGTGAGCTAGACAAACATGTCTGAATGCTGACTGAAACCGGTGCTCTAACAAACAAGGCATTCCAAGAACAGCTGAAAACTACATGAGAATCCCCAGTGAGTGAACGTTAACACCAGCTGAAGCCGCTACACCACCTGTGGTCACATGGGGGCAGCACCACCACACAGTCCTCCTGGAACGTGATGTGCCTCCTCACGTCCAGTTGGAGAGTCTAATCTCACACACCCTCAAAGTTCCTGTCTACGTAAAGAGCATCATCACACAAATCATTTCCGTTTCTCTCGGAGATGTTTTTTTTAATGTTTGTTTGTTTGTTTGTTTGTTTAATTATTAATTAATTATTAAATGTTTTGTTGAGGGTAGGGATTCCATAGCGACAGTATTTTGGACCTGACTGTCCACTCTTGACCCATAGCTGAAACCAAATTTGCTCATGTAGTTTACCCACGGGGGTGTGCTGAGCGAGCCGCCCGAGGGTCTCGTTGGTAGCTGTGGCGCTGGCTGCCCTGTGTAAGCGATCTGAACGCACGGCAGAGTCGACGCTAAGAACTAAAGGCTCGGTGTTTTTATTTGTTTCCTTATGTTTTTGTTTATTTTCATTGTCTTGTAAGGGGGGTGGGAATAGGGGAGGGGAAACTACGGCAGGCACTTTGACTAGTCACCTCTCTTGAGAGAGGGGTCCTTTCTCTTGAATGGAAAGAGAAATAAATGAATGAAAGAGCGGTTCAGCGAGGCTTCTCTGCGTTATGCGCACCAATGCAATGTCCCTGCAACCCTCATTCTTTGTGAATGCAACTCTATTCAATATGGTGTACGCATGTTTCCAGTGCCAATCAAAATCCTCCCCCTCACACACACATGCACACCTTCCAGCCCTTATACCTTGCCCTCCATGCTTAGACTGATAGACACACGCACGCACGCACGCACGCACGCGCGCACACACACACACACACACACACACACACACACACACACACACCTTTTCTTCTCGTGCACCTGTTTGTGTTTCTGTCTTTCTTACTCTGTCATCTGACGTATCCATGGTGATAATAATGGTGATAATATTACTGGACGCAGAATTGTGATTGGCCTGCCTTAGCAGGACCCCATCACCCACTGTGAACAGCACCTGGGCCCCAGCCCCCCCAGCCATGGAAGGCAACACACACACACACACACACACACACACCAAAGGAGAGCAGCCATTGGCCCATTAGTCAGGCTTCCATTACAAACACCTAGTCTTTATGCCCTGGCACACACATTAGTGACACACACACACAAACAGTTCTGGAGCTTTTTCTGGGGCTCTGCAAATGGCCAGGGTGTCATAGGTCAAAGTTCACAGTGTATGATGGGTCTTGGTTAGGTCGCCACGAGAGGGTGTCTCAAACTAAAAGAACCCTTCAGTTTTTGTGAGGGGGGCTATAACCAGAAGAATATACTTTTGTCTATCTCCAGTGTTTTGAAAATCTTTTTGATGTTTTATCTCGTTTTTATATATATATATATAGGCATATATATAAATATACATTGTTTTTATGTTTTTACAGACAAATAAATGTTTGTAAGAAAAATCATGCATCTAATCTTAAACCATTAAGCTGCAAAGCGCACCAGTTTTGTTACATTTTTATTTAAGTGTAAAAAATTAAGCTTTTTTTTTTCTTTTTAAAATCAGCAAATTGGTGGAATACTTTTTGTTAGCTAGAATGTTTTCATATTGTATTTTTCTAACATTGCTTCCTGTTTAATGTTAATACTAGTACTACAAAGAGAGGAAAATATGTCTAAATATATCTATATTGGATTGATTACCAAGAGTGTTCAAACCTGGACCAGGCCTTGTGGATACTAATAGTAGCAGCAAGTCTTCAATTCTGTGTTCCTATTCCTATTCAATGAGATGTCACTAAATGAACGGCTGTGTCCTGTCTTTTGTCTCGCCTGGTCTACTGCACCTCATGACTGAAACGATAACTTCCCAAAAACATCCGAACTGCTAGAAGAGGTGGAGATGTAGGTGTTTTGTGTCAATGGCTGATGGTCTGACATTAGCACTTGTGAACAGTTGAAATTACTTGTATTATTATACAGGATTCCAAGAATTCTATGATATGTTGTTAAAGTTAACATTGTGAATGTTTTATACTTAACTTTCACAAATACTTTTACATTAAAATTTGTAATTTTTATGGTAAGGAAGACCATAAAAAAGAGGCTTTTACAAAATAGTACACTCTAGTTTTAGTGTGTCTTGTACTCCCACATGTATGAGGCCTTTACAGAATATGCATGCACTCAGTTTGCAGCACTAGGAGTTGCTTCAAGGACTCAGTATGACAAATGATATAGGTGTGCAAGAATCAAACCCTTGGCCTTATGGCACGTTGCTTCGCCTCGACAGCCCAATTGTCAGAAGGCCTGGTTATGAGAAGTGAAGTCGACTTCCCACACAGGCATGCATTAATCTTTTTTTTCTGAATGATGGGAACTCATAGCGGCCTATCAGATTGCATATTTGGTAGTCTGTGGCATGCGGCGTCATAAAATAAACATCAAAGCCTCAGCTAAACTTAATAATAGATGCTACGGTGCACCTAATAGCCTACTCTTCCCAGATAGACACTGCAGCTGAGCTAACACGGTGCTTGACTGACTAGCTCCCCGAGTTTTTCTCTGGGATTAGTGTATTACAGAATCACAGGTATAGAACAGCAGGTAGGCCTACGTAAATGGCTTATGTGCTCTTTTGAAAGGCAATTTTGGTTGACACAATCGGACAGACAGCCTGCTTAATTGCAGATTCTTTAGTAATTGTATTATTTCATTTACATAAAACGAGACGAGTTCAATTTAAAAATGACTTCTGGTTTTCAGATTTAGCCTACGAGGTCGACCAAGGCCTAGGCCGATGATTATTCACCTCGGCAGCAATCTGCTGGTTCTATTATGCGGATCAGGTTACTCTTTTCTGTGCTTTGCCAATTTAAATGGCTTTCCTCTCCCTCTCTCTCCTTCTTGACCGTGACGGTCTGTGTTAACGAGATTAGCGCATTGTTGTGTCCTCCCCGACGCGCTACCAGCCTCTATTAATTGACGTCAAAGGATTAAACTGCAGCGCGCGAGCGATGCCGATCGAACGAGCAGATGCTGTGTGCTGCGGGAAATAATTCGGTTATCAGCAGCACAGCAGCAGCGAAACGGGACACTAAAACTTTACATAGTTTTCCATTTTCAATGTCCAGTGGTCCTCAAGATGAAAATAGCCCACATAAACCTTGACATAGACTACTATGCCTAATAAAATGTTACCCAATCTTATTTTTGACTGTGTTTAGTTTGTTTTAATCAGTAGACTTGGTTTGCCATGGTCATTAGTGATTAATAGACTGAATGCTATTCGACACTAATCGTCGATATCTGAAGTGTACTGTACATTCGTGCCAAGATGGAGGGGGAGATAGCAGGCCACGCATCACCCAACACATTTAATAGTTCACTGAGTGTATTGTTCGCGGGATTCCCTGTCCCGCTCCCAGCAAGTGAGCCGCACGAACAAAGGGGGCGTCAGCTGCGACGCTGATTGGCCGCTCCCGTGTCGGAGATGTACAACAACAGATGGGGTATTCCTTCTGCTCACGCCTCTCCCTCGAGCGACGACTGTTTCCGAAGCGGGCACAACGAACCGGACCGAAAGAGAAGAGGCGCGTGTGGAGCGCACGGTTTTGGAATACACTGTAGACGACAGGCGATTCTGCACGGAATTATTGAGACCGTGGGTAGGCTTCGTAATCTAAACTGGGACTGAGCACACGAGCTATTTACAGTGCTTCTCATCATCCAAGTGGCTCCAGCGTGGGTGATACAGATTGGTATCAACAACAAAAGTCAAGCGTGGTAAGCCAACCTAAGACAGTCTTTTTGCAATGTCACATCGCATCACAGTAGCCAACAAGGTTTTGCTTGTTTTTTGTATGACCCTACGGATACATCGACTAGATGCAGTCCGCACACATGAGTGTGCTAACATAAAAGTCATTGGTAATTTGATGAGTAAATCGATACACTACTTAAATGTCTTACTGTATTCCTGGCATTGCCACCGCACCGACGCGTCTTGGAGTTCGCCAATGCGAATGTGCTGCCGAAAATGCCACCACCCTTTGGCCGTAAGAACGTTAGAGAACATTTTTGTAGCATTTTTGGTCTGTTTCGTGTACTTTCCTAGAGGAGTTGGTGCTGTTGCCCATCTCGCCTTAATGTTTATGGTGGAGGAGAGATGTTACATTATTTGTCTGCATGTAGCTTGCCGAATGCGACATCTACAGTAGCATGGTTACATAAGAGCCACCGCCACAGTGATCTTTACCTGTAACCCTCTTGATATCACACCACTTGTCAGGGGTGGATTGCCTCTACGGTCCGCGGTAGGATATGTTGGATGCGAGAGGGGCAGGGGATCATTACGTTAAATTGGCCTCCAGTCCTCATCGCGTACTAGGCGTGCAGGTTGGTGCGACTTGTGAGCCAAAGGCTGAACATTTTTATTTGCATTATATCTACACCGGCTAACCAATCCCCAGTAACTCTTAAGTAGGTCTATTCGTTTTTAAATTGAAGTGAAGATTTCATTCCATTTGCTTCAGCCTACCTCTGTCCGCTAATCTAGCAGCATAATCTTTTTGCTACTGAAACAAAAGGCAATGTGCCAATTAGGAAGACCTTTTGCATGCACTTCAGTCCTTGCTTCCTCTTTCCCATCCGATTTAACAGTCTCTTCAGTTACATTCAGTCTACGGAACTCTATCAGGCCAGTGGTCAGTTATTGGCCCCCAGGGTGCATCACATGATAACTGAAGAAGGAAGAAGGGGCATCCAAAGTTGACAAGGGGCCACTGAATGCCATTGTGTACGGAGGCCAGCTTGTTGTCCAGCAAGAAGAGTTCCAGGGGTTGCCATGCCAATAAGAACAATAGAGAGAGAGAGAGCGAGAGAGAGAGGGTGGTCCTGAGTTTTGTTGATGGTGATGTTTGGAGGGGTGGGGGTGGAAGGAAGTTTAGTTTATCGCCACTGTGCCCCTCAGCTCACTCACAGGGCAAGGGGGAAGGAGCACCCTGTGTTATGTGTGAGAGAGAGGGTGTGTGTGTGTGTGTGTGTTTTTCTTGGGTCAGAGCGTTCAAAGGAGCAAAGAGAAAGCACAACCTTGAACATCAAGGGAGGAAAATGGAGTTGTGCCAGCCGACGGAATCAAGCAAGGAGAGAGAGAGAGAGAGAGAGAGAGAGAGAGAGAGAGAGAGGGAGGGAGGTGTGTAGATCAGAATCACTCCACCCTAATGAGCCGCGTTCTGGGAGGCAATTAGGGCCGGGTGTAGACATTGTGACGAACCCCATAGGTCCAGGGGGGAAGACGGAGGTTGGGAGGAATGAGTAAACAACAACAGAGAGACGTAAACAACTGCAGCAAACAACAACATCTAGGTTCCTAAGAAAAGAGAGACAAAAGACAGGGACTCTTAGGAGATGAAAGTGGCATGGAACAGTGTGGAGAGGGAAAGGGTTCTATGGAAATGTTCCAGCTACTACTTTAAAGCAAAGATTCTAGAACAGAGCTCTGTTCCGTCCAGGAGTCAGCTGGGGTTTGCGAGGGTGGTTTGGCAGTCTTCTCTTTGTTTTGGTGTTGCTGGACTTCCTCTCCGAAGCGTCGGAGGCACCCAGTGGGTTTATCACATGTGGTCATCAAGACTGGACTGCAAAGCGAGGCTCCAGGTCCACGTTGCATGTGCAGTTGGCTCTGAGAACTATTATATTCTCTGATAAGTTCTCAGCTGTCGGTGTTGTGGGGATCTAGTTCAGGTACCTTCACTTTAAGCTTATATGTCAGTATTACTGTTTTGGCTTTCATAATAATGTTAAGAAAGCCTGCGACAAATGAGCTGTGCGTGTGTGTGTCTGTCTGTCTGTCATTTAGGAGTGTGTGTGACTAATGAATTTAACCATCTCATCAATCTCTTATGACCTCCAAGTCACCTGTCTTTAAATGAGCGTGATTATGCCAAAGACATCCACCACATGTGGAAGACTAAGGTTTCGTGTGTGTGTGTGTCTGTTTGAATGTGCATAGGTGTGTATTCATAGTTAGCTGGGTTGGTGTTTGTGTGTGTGTATACATGCATGTGTTCGTGTGTGTGAATGACCTGGCTATGTATAGCTGATGAAATATTCATGCAGTAGTATGCTGACTTGCTGGTCTGGTATTGAATATTTCATTGGGTCCTGATTGAAAGCACTGACTCGTGTCCTGTGGAATCATGGGAGGGGCAGCTAGTTCTGTCTGTGGTCAAGCCCACTAACACACACACGTACACACACACGGCTCCATGTTTTTTACACACTCACAAACCCATGTGCCAACACTCACTAAATATTTCTCACACACACATAGACACATATCCATGTTCTCTTACACTCTTAGAGTGCAACAATTATCTAATTTTTCAATTCTATGTCTACTATTAAATTAATTGGCAACTATTTTGGTAATTGGTTAAGTAGGTACACCCAAACGATGTCCGTATGGCCATGTGCTAAATCAAAGCCTGCATTAATACAAGCACTTGCACAATAGGACAGAGGAAAAGAGAAATGATTAAACAACTAATCTTAATCGAGAAAATAAACAAAAGATGAATTGAAAATAATCGTTAGTTGCAGTCACAAACCCTTGTCCCAACCCTCACAAAATGTCTCTCTTTCTCGCACACACAGAAACACAGACAGAACTGTAAGTACTTGTCAAATGTGGAAAGGCATATCTGATGATGTAGTAATGTTGTGTGTGTGTGTATCTGATGATGTAGTAATGTTGTGTGTGTGTGTATCTGATGATGTAGTTATGTTGTGTGTGTGTGTGTATCTGATGATGTAGTTATGTTGTGTGTGTGTGTGTGTATCTGATGATGATGTAGTAATGTTGTGTGTGTTACAGTACATTGCATTACATTACATTTGGCTGACACATTTTTAACCAAAGCGACTAACAACATGGTAAACAGTTTAAGTATTTTAAAGCAATTCTCTCAACAATTTTAGGACAATTTAAAAATGGTAGAGTACAGTAAGAATAAGTGCATCAGTGAGTGCTGTTTTTAAACAGTTGAGTGTCAGTTCAAGACGGGTGGTAAGGATCAGCAAGGATCAAGACTTGTGTGTGTGTGTGTGTGTGTGTGTGTGTATCTGATGATGTAGTAATGTTGATGGCGTTTCTTGCAGATTGCGTAAGCTAGTAAGATGAAGATGAGTTTAGTAGGAGTAGGAATGGAGGCGTGTGTGTGTGTGTGTGTGTGTGTGTGTGTGTGTGTGTGTGTGTCTGAGGAAAGATCACAGGGGACTTCTTAAGGACCTACTTCTCCACTGACCCCCTTTTGGTAAAACATACTGTGTGTGTGTGATTTCTACATTCATCCAAGTGTGTGTGAGTCAGCGGTTGCAAAATGAGGGGGGAGTGTGTGTGTGTGTGTGTGTGTGTGAGAGCAAGATGGAGAGAGAGAGAGGGAGGAGAAGGGAGAGAAAGGAAGTGGCATGATGCATACAGAAATGCAGAAGAGATAGGGAGAAGAGCAGCTGTTTTGTTGCAGTAAGCAAAGACTAGCTTTGAGGAAGTCTGTACTAAGCCTGAATTGTGTGTGTGTGTGTGTGTGTGTGTGTGTTTCCACTGCTGACGTCCAAAAGGGGAAGACGGGAATATCTGAGGGAGCACTTCCCTAATCCTCCCCCAGATTGAGCCATTTTTCTGGGCCTGAGAGTCGGACAGGAGTCCCTCTGTTGCTCTTTGCACACACACAGACACACACACACATTCCCCACCACCTGTCACTCCAGGTGAGTCTCTGACATCTCTTGTCGCAAAACGAAAGTTCCGCTGGTTAACGCTGGACTCCAGCTCTCTGCTGCTTGGAGGGTGAGCAAGAGAGTGAGTGAGTGAGAGATTGATGGTGAAAAGAGAGAAACTCTTGCGAGAGAGTGAGAGAACAAGAGAGAGAGAGAGAGTGTAGGAGGTATGAAGAAGGAGTGGGTGAGAGACGGAGAGAATCAGAGGGAGCAGGGAAAGACTGAGGGTAAGCGATTCGTCACTTCTTACCTGTTTAATCAGCCATGACGGAGTAGTTCTCTAGTTGGAGCAGCAGCTTAGAAGCTTATCCTGTGTGAGTGAGTGTTAAAGTGTTAAAGGGGAACTGTGCAGTTTGTTTAGCTTAATATAACTTAACTTAACAGCTTCGGAGTCTGTGACAGAGGGCTCTGTCCCATTTCGCGGACGGCACCTGTAGCTCACACACATTGGAATGGTTATATGAGTTTTTCTGGGGCGAATGGTGGCCGTCTCGCTTCCCTCTAGCGTCTGTAAAGCAGAAAAAAAACATCCTTGCAACTTTGAGCCTCGCGATGTAACAAATTGCTTTACGGCACAACGCACATACACGCCAGGTACCGGCTAGAAGAAGGTAGCGATGGAGTTTCTCAGACATTCGTCATGGCAGAGCCAGCGAAAAGAACCGGAAAGAGAGTAAACCGTTGTCATAGGAACAGGGGAAGAGGAAACGGCAGACTGACCGAGCGAAGAGAGGAACCCGCCAGCAAAAAGTGCCAAAATTGCATATAGTTTCCCTTTAAGATTAGTCTCTGGGTTTGAGTTAACCATGTGTGAATTCCTTAAGGACAAATTGTGTGTGTCAGTGTTACTGTTCGTCCTCATAGACTTTCTGCCCGGCATGAGTGAGAATGAGAGGGGGATGGATGTATGAGAGAGAGAGAGAGAGAGAGAGAGAGCGCGGCAGAGCACCTGTTCTCTTCAGTCTCAGAAACTTCCGGATACCCCGCTCTCTCTCTCACACACACACACACACACACACACACACACAGCTGGCCAAGGCGGGAGACAGGCATTGAACGGCTGGCTCTTGGCCAGTTTATGCAAAAGAGGTTGTGTGTGTGTATGTTGACTCATGTTCATTCATAAATGTGTGTGTGTGTGTGTGTGTTTGTGTGAGAGAAACATGGCATTGAAAAAGTGCACGTGCCCCTGTTCTGTATTTGAAATACAGTGTTGCTCTTCTAGTGCATGGAATGTAGAGAACCTAGATAGGGTGTTCATCTCTCTCCCTCCCTGGGTTTGTGTGTAACTCTTCAACACGCACCTCTATTCTGTGTGTGTAACTTTTGCATACACACACACACACACGGCCCCCTGAACAGCTGTAGCTCTCAGTGATGCTGTGTGCTTTAACTCACTTCCTCTTTTCCCATTCTCTTTCTGTTTCTCTCAGTCTCCCATGTGCATTTCCACACACACAAAAACACAAACACACACACACACGGGAGCGCACACACACACACACACACACAGACACACACACACACACACAGACACACACACAGAGACACACACACACACACACACACACACACACACACAGAGACACAAACACACACTGTGAATCTGGCTCTCTGTAACTTGTTCTCTCCTGGTAATTTTGTTCTTTTTAGACTCCCCCCTCCTCTCTCTCTCTCTCTCTCCCTCTCTCTCTCTCTCTCTCTCTCTCTCTCTCTCTCTCTCTCTCTCTCTCTCCCTCTATCTCTGGGGCATCTGGCTCCTCGTCCTGCTTTTCTCATTTGGTGCTTTTCTCTTCTCACTCACTCACCGTCTCTCCTTCTCTCACTCTCTCTCCTCTTTCTCTTTCTTTCCAATTCCTCCACATTCTTCAATTCTCTCACTCCCTCCCTTTCTTCAATTCTCTCACCGTCTCTCCTTCTCTCACACTCTCCTCTCTTTCTCTCTCTTGTATACCTTTCTCTCTCCCCCCCTCCCCCACTCCCTCTCTCCTTTTCTTTCTTTCTTTCTTTCTTTCTTTCTTTCTTTCTTTCTTTCTTTCTTTCTCTCTCTTCTCTTCTCTGGCTACATCCACACTATTCCATTTCCCTTTGAATCCGACTCTACACCAAACACTCTACTTTACGTTTGCACCTCTCATCGACTCTACTCTACACTCTACTTTACGTTTGCACCTCTCATCGACTCTACTCTACACTCTACTTTACGTTTGCACCTCTCATCGACTCTACTCTACACTCTACTTTACGTTTGCACCTCTCATCGACTCTACTCTACTCTCTACTTTACGTTTGCACCTCTCATCGACTCTACTCTACTCTCTACTTTACGTTTGCACCTCTCATGGACACTACTCTACTCTACTCTCTACTTTACGTTTGCACCTCTCATGGACACTACTCTACTCTACTCTCTACTTTACGTTTGCACCTCTCATGGACACTACTCTACTCTACTCTCTACTTTACGTTTGCACCTCTCATGGACACTACTCTACTCTACTCTCTACTTTACGTTTGCACCTCTCATGGACACTACTCTACTCTACTCTCTACTTTACGTTTGCACCTCTCATGGACACTACTCTACTCTACTCTCTACTTTACGTTTGCACCTCTCATGGACACTACTCTACTCTACTCTCTACTTTACGTTTGCACCTCTCATGGACACTACTCTACTCTACACTCTACTTTACGTTTGCACCTCTCATGGACACTACTCTACTCTACACTCTACTTTACGTTTGCACCTCTCATGGACACTACTCTACTCTACTCTCTACTTTACGTTTGCACCTCTCATGGACACTACTCTACTCTACACTCTACTTTACGTTTGCACCTCTCATGGACACTACTCTACTCTACACTCTACTTTACGTTTGCACCTCTCATGGACACTACTCTACTCTACTCTCTACTTTACGTTTGCACCTCTCATGGACACTACTCTACTCTACTCTCTACTTTTCCATATCCTCAAATGGAACAATATGAAGTTGTATTTTAATGTGGACGACAGTGAATCAAATCTGCAAACATCTGAAAGTGATGAATGATGGCTTAGAACCCCCTGTTCCCTTCCTGATTGGACCTTAGTCTGAGTCACTCTGGTGTTTCTTAACTCTCCATGACTCACTTCGACTTCCACTACTAGCCTGCCAGCACAGAATCCACCATGGAACACGAGCGTTACTGGCCTTGCTGTCTATGGGAGCACCATGGAGTCCCAAACACAAGCGTTACTGGCCTTGCTGTCTATGGGAGCATCTGTACATTGTGCAATGCTGACAACTGCATTGAATGGTTATGTGATTTGTGCGAGAGGTCATGTGGTCTGTGCTTCAGGACAGAGTTCTTGAATTGCAAACATGTGTCTGGATAGACTTAGTATTCTATTTAAAATAGCAATGGAATAGAGTGGATGTGGCCTCTCCCTCCTAACACCCCCTCCACGTTCCTTCCTAACGTTCCCTCCTAACAACCCCCTCCACGTTCCCTCCTAACACCCCCTCCACGTTCCTTCCTAACGTTCCTTCCTAACACCCCCTCCATGTTCCCTCCTAACACCCCCCTCCACGTTCCCTCCTAACGTTCCCTCCACGTTCCCTCCTAACGTTCCCTCCTAACGTTCCCTCCTAACGTTCCCTCCTAACGTTCCCTCCTAACACCCCCTCCACGTTCCCTCCTAACGTTCCCTCCTAACGTTCCCTCCTAACGTTCCCTCCTAATGTTCCCTCCTAACACCCCCTCCACTCTCCCTGTCCCAGAGGGGTCTTTTGTGTCAGGTACCATCACTTATCCTCCCTGTCTCCAATGCATCCTCCTCTCCTCTCCTCTCCTCTCTTCACTCCCTTTTTCCTCTTCCTCTCATATCTTTCTCTTCCTCTCCTCTCCTCCTCTGCCTCTCTGTTTTTCCTCTATCCTTCTCTCCCTCGCTCATCTACTCTTCTCTCTTCTCCTCATTTCCACCTCTCTCTGTCCTCCTCCTGTTTCACATCAGACCCTATTATTTTCCCTCCCTCCCTCTCTCTCTTCATCCCTCTCTCCCTCCCTCTCTCTCTTCATCCCTCTCTCCCTCCCTCTTTTGTTCTCTCTCTGTATCTTTTGTTATAGGCCCCTCCCCACATACCAAATCATGTCCTCTTTTTCTCTTTCAATCTCCTAGATTTATATCTCTATCATCTATTCTATCCTCTCTCTCTCTCTCTCTCTCTCCCTCTTTTATCTCTATTCCTCTCCCTCCCCTCTTCTCTTCTCTCTTTTGTTTAATCCAATCCCTTCTCTAAATCCATCTCTTTTTCTCTTTTTTTTAAAAAGCAAACTTATCCTCTCCTCTCCTTCTCTCATCCCTCTCTTCTCTCTCTCCATCTCCCAGGCTGGCCCATGTTCTCCAGGGTAAAGAAGAATGGATGACAGCCAGAATGGCGTGCAGGTCGGCGAGAACAAGTTTATCAGCAAGTATGACACACACACACACACACACGCGCACACACATACACGCGCACACACACACACACACACATACACACACACACACACACACACACACAAACACCATATCTCTCTTTCACACAAGTCTCTTTGTCACACTCACACACACACACACATTAAATGGTATAATCTCCACTAAGAGCTGAGTCGTTTAATCACAGATTTGTGGCTGGACATGAAACACTATTTTGTGGCAGATGCTGCTCTGTCCAGCACAAACAAACCAGCTCTCCTTCCCTCAGTCCTCACCTCACCTTCATAGTGCTGACCCTCATCACACACACACACACACACACACACACACACACACACATACATGCGTGCGTAGTCACACCCACACACACATGCACACACATACCTTCATAGTGCTGAACCTCATCCTCAGATACACAGACACATGCGCATGTACATGCACACATATATACATACATATGCATATATACATACACACACACACACACACACACACACACACACACACACACACACACACACACACTGGTGGTCAGGTAGCGGAGAGAGAGCAGGATAATCTTCAGACGCTGCCAGATGGTGGCCCCCTGCTCCCAAAGAGTCCTCCTCCTGTCCCCCTGGACCTGCCACAGATGAGCTCATTATAGGGCCTCAAATGGCACCCACCAGACACATGCAAAAAACACCCACTACTGCTGCTCCATATCTGCACCTGAACTTTCCAGCCATCTAGAGGAGCTCAGCAGAACGCCGGAGTATTTTTAGAGAAGTTCCGAAGATGACTGTGGGAGTTCTCATTCTGTGTTCTCATTCTGGTGTTTTGCTGTTTCAGTTCTTTTAATGAGGTTCTGGAAGTAACTGCTGGTTCTGGACCCTAATAAGCATTGTGCTGTCAGCCTTTTCTCAGCCTCCTTACAGCCCTCTCTCTGTGATTAGCAATCTGACTGTGTGTGTGTGTGTGTGTGTGTGTCTGTGTGTGTGTGTGTGTCTGTGTGTGTGTCACACCAAAGGAGCGCCATTTTATCACATCTGAAGACCTACAACCTCTACTATGAAGGGAAGACTCTCCAGCTCAGACACAGAGAGGTAAAGGAAGACAATCAATCTCCTCCTTCTCCTCCTCCTCCTCCTCTCGGTCTTTGTCTCTTCGTCTGTGTGTAGTGTGCATGTGTGTTTCTTGTGTGGGAGTGTGTGTTAGTGTGTGCATGCGTTTCTCGTAAGTGTGTGTGCATGCATGTGTGTTTCTTGTGTGGGAGTGTGTGTGTGTGTGTGGTATGCATGTGTTTTACGTGTGGTTGTGTGTGTGTGTGTGTGCATGTTTTTCATGTACTTGTCTGTGGTTCTAAAATGTCTGGTTTTCCCTTCCTGACTGTCTGCTCATTAGCTCAGTATTCCCACAAGGGAAGGAGCTGTTTTTGTACTCAAGGGAGGTGTGTGTGTGTGTGTGTGTGTGTGTGTGTGTGTGTGTCTATGGAGAGAGAAAGTGAAAGAGGGGGCACACTGGAGGTGTGCGTGTGTGTGTGTGCGTGTGTGGCATAGTCATGTCTGCCATGTCAGACACATTTAGTAGAGATCCATAAATCTCATCGATGTGCAGTTTCTACAGTTCTCTTTAACTAGGTTAATTAGCTATTGACACAATCAGGCGTGTGTGTGTGTGTGTGTGTGTGTCTTCTGGTCATTGTAAGAAGGGTTAAATATGTGTGTGAGAGTGCATCTGTGTATGGAAATCTCATGCACTCATGCCCTGTGTTTCCATTGTTTTCAGAGGAGGAAGGACGTGTGTGTGTGTGTGTGTGTGTAAATATGAACATACACATTTGCTGCATGACCATTGTTTTCCATAGAGGAAGGAGATTTTGTTATTGTGTATGTGTGTGATTGTTTGCGTGTGTGTGTGTGTGGTTCTTCCTTTAGGAGGAGGGTGAGCTGATCGTAGAGGGTCTGCTCAACATCTCCTGGGGCCTGAAACGACCAATCAGACTACAGATGCAGGATGACCACGAGCGAATCAAACCTCCCCCTTCCTCCACTTCCTGGCACTCCGGCTGTAACCTGGATGCACAAAGGTCAGAGGTCACGCGTGACATAATCAAACAGCGCCAGTATTACTGAACACACTCAAACTGTCACAGAGAAAGAGAAGAGTTCCTGTGTGTGTGTGTGTGTGTGCGCGTGTGCATGTACGTGTGCACACCTCATATTTTTGCTTGAATTGTGCGTGCTGTGTGTTGGGGCTTCTGGTGTGTGTGTGTTTGTGTTTGTTTGTCTGTTTGTTCTTGTCTTTTTTTTTTTCCGTCTCTTTGAGGTGTGTGCTTAGAGCTTCTGTAGATGTGTGTGTGTGTGTGTGCGCGCGCTCACACGCAGGCACGCATGCTTTGTGCTTTATTTTGAGACATACTTCAAATCGTTGAGGCTGGTTTGCCATTTCAAAATGGTGTGTGTGTGTGTGTGGTGTATGTATGGAGCTAATAGAGATCACATCTGTGTCCCGCTGGCTCCTGTAGCTCCTGTGGGTTAATCAACACCCTTAATCCCTGTGTGTGTGTGTGTGTGTGTGTGTGTGTGTCTGTAGCTCTACAGCTGCTTTATCAGATGTGCTGCCTCTCTCTCTCTCTCTCTCTCTCTGTCTCTGTCTCTCTCTCTCACACTTTTACTCTGTCTTTCCATCACTTTCTTTCCTTGGCTTCTCTCTCTTGCTTTTGTTTCATCTTGTTCCCATTTTCTCTCCAAATGTATGTTTTTTTTCCCTTGTCACTGGGAAAGCATGGTGCTGTAGAAATCAAAATGGAGACCTAGTTTTAAATGTGTGAAGTTGGCTCTTTTATTTATTTTTAGGGGTATGAGTAATTGACAAAGTATTTTTAAAGTCAGTGTCATTCTCTCTCTCTCCCCCCCCTCTCTCTCTCCCCCCCCCCCCCCTCTCTCTCTCTCTCTCTCTCTCTCTCTCTCTCTCTCTCTCTCTCTCTCTCTCTCTCTCTGGGTCCTCATGCTCTAGCTCCTCTCTCATTGTGGGAGGATTGTGAATGTTGTGTATTGGAAAAAGGCGAGCTGTTCAAAAGCCAAACTGGTATACAGCCAAACTTGGCCAAGCCAGACCCGTCACAAGATTGGCAAGCAGGGGCCCAGAATCCCCAGCACCCCATCACACACTCACATACACTCGCATACACGCACACGCACACACACACGCACACACACACACACCACTCTCTCTCTCACATACACACACATACACACACACACATACAACATTCTCTCTCTCACACACAGACACCATTCACACACACACACACACCATTCTCACACACATTCACTCACACACCCACACACACACACACACACACAAACGCACACACCATTCACACACACCCACTAACGCACACACCCTTCACACACACATTCACACACACATTCACACACACACACACACACACACAAACAACCGACGTTACCCCTGGAGACGGTAGCCTTGAGTAGCCCCCATCATCCCTGCCGCTCCAGACAGACACAGAGAGGTTTGTGTGTTTGGGTCGTGGTTGTCACGGTAGCCGCTCCGCATGCCCAAAGGCATTCTTTGGACAGTGTTCCATCCAGACCCTGAGAGGCGTTCTCTTCCCTTCAGGGGGGTTGGCCGGTCTGAAGGCGATATGAGTGTCCCACGTCCAGAGTCAACCCTGCGGGGGCTTGATGTTGTGTGTCGTCTGACCCCCATGTCCAGCCCCTCTCTTTGTCTGGGGGCAATCTGTGTTGTTGTTTAGAGCAACCACAACAGACCACAACAGACTCTAGTGTGTGTGAACTCATGAACTCCGAAGTCTGTGTGTCTGTGTGTGTGTGTGTGTGTGTGTGTGTCTGTGTCTGTGTCTGAGAGAGAGAGAGAGAGAGACATACCCTCAGGGGTGCTGGTTCTGAGACAAATCTGGCCTTGAAATCTGGCACTGACCCAAGTGTGATCTGCTTGTGTGTGTGATGCAGAAACTCGTCTGGTTCGGTCTACAGAGACTAAAGAGAAGCCCATTCTAGATCCCACATGAACATAGACATCTCTGGCTCTGATTTAAATGCTGGAGCTATAGTGTGTGTGTGCGTGCGTGTCTGGATTTAGGTGCGGGCAACAGCAAAGTAGTTATTACCCTGATTTACATCTAGACATAAAGAACCAACGAACATAATAATTCTGTACTCTGTGGTGGTTTGGATTTGTGTGTGTGTGTGTGTGTTGATGTGGAGTGTGTTTGCATAATGCCAACACCATCATCATTTTCCTTTCTTCTCCTCCAATAGCCAAGAGGGAGCCAAACAGACCCCTCCGCCCATCGAGGTGACACCACCGCCTGACCAATCGGAGAACAACATGATGAAGGAGGATGAGGAAGATGGTATGTCAGAGGCAGAGAAATGGCCCAGTCCTCCTTTTATTCCAGTCGGATGTGAAACAATAACACATGGTTTATTTCCCTTGGGTTGTCCACAAACGGTTTCCTCAATAAATGTGTGTGTGTGTGTGTGTGTGTGTGTGTGTGTGTGTGTGTGTGTGTGTAAACAAAAGGCCCATCCGCTAGTAACCAATCACAGTGTTGGGCTCGTAGTTGTGACTTGTGAATCACTGAATCAGTGTCTGTTGATGTCAGAGGTAATCTGGGGGTCACCATGTTTTGGAGACTCATGTGATACTTCTGATGATCTGATTGTGTCTGTGTCTGTGTGTGTGTGTGTGTGCCTGTGTGTGTGTGTGTGTGTGTGTGTTGGGCAGAGGACTACGACGCCTCCTCTCAGCTCCTCCGGACCAAGAGTGACGCCGGGGTGCTGAGACGGGCCAACCGACGGTCGCCTAGCGACCAGAGACGAATCAGACGCCACCGCTTTTCAATTAATGGGCACTTTTATAACCACAAGGTGAGTACACACAGACACAGACACAGACACAGACACAGACACAGACACAGACACAGACACAGACACAGACACAGACACAGACACAGACACAGACACAGACACACACACCTCTGTAAACTCTGCTTGATAGGGCATTCCTATGTGAGGACTAGGTTGTTATTATGGCAGGTTGGGTTGTGTGAGGACTAGTATAAGTAAGTAAGTATAAATTCCTGTGAGGGGAAATTTGGTCTCTGCATTTATCCCAATCCGTGAATTAGTGAAACACACTCAGCACACAGTGAACACACAGTGAGGTGAAGCACACACTAATCCCTACGCAGTCTGCAGAATGCTACAGCGGCGCTCGGGGACCAGTGAGGGGTTAGATGCCTTGCTCAAGGACACTTCAGTCGTTCCTACTGGTCGGGGTTCGAACCTCGGGTTATGCATCCGAAACGCTAACCAGTAGGCCACGGCTGCCCCCCTGACTAGGTTGTTATTAGGGCAGGTTGGGTTGGGTGGGGATTAGGTTGTTAATAGGGCAGGTTGGGTTGGGTGAGGACTAGGTTGTTATTAGGGCAGGTTGGGTTGGGTTGTGTGAGGACTAGGTTGTTAATAGGGCAGGTTGGGTTGGGTGGGGACTAGGTTGTTATTAGGGCAGGTTGGGTTGGGTTGTGTGAGGACTAGGTTGTTAATAGGACAGGTTGGGTTGGGTTGGGTTGTGTGAGGACTAGGTTGTTAATAGGGCAGGTTGGGTTGTGTGAGGACTAGGTTGTTATTAGGGCAGGTTGGGTTGGGTTGTGTGAGGACTAGGTTGTTAATAGGACAGGTTGGGTTGGGTTGGGTTGGGTTGTGTGAGGACTAGGTTGTTAATAGGGCAGGTTGGGTTGTGTGAGGACTAGGTTGTTAATATGACAGGTTGGGTTGGGTTGGGTTGTGTGAGTACTAGGTTGTTAATAGGGCAGGTTGGGCTTGGAGTCATTCAGTTACCTACAGCACTAATTTCCCAAACCAGCCAGGAGAGGTTGGATTGCAAAGGAAGTGCAGGGGAGCATGGAACAGCACTAGGGTTGGGGTTGGGGTTTGGATTGAAGTATTGTGTAGGGTTAGGGTTAGGGTTAGGGTTAGGGTTGGGGTTGGGTTTGGGTTTGAAATATTGTGTAGGGTTAGGTTCAGGGTTAGGGCTAGCCTGGGAAACATCCAGACGTACTTCCGGCAAATTCGAGATTCGCTCT
>NC_055964.1:31254497-31276997 GCF_018492685.1 Alosa sapidissima | reverse complement strand
TCACCCAAAAGACTGTGAAAGGATCTAATAGGACGCCTCGATATCAGGTGTGTGTGTGTGCGTGTGTTACAACCTTACAGCATTATGTTATGGTACATTACTTTCACTAGATTCCATTTTTTCCCTGTTTAAAACAAATGTATAAATGTACATCCATGATGCATTGGTATGGTATATGCATACAGTTTCACACTGTGTGCACGTGTGTGTGTGTGTGTGTGTGTGTGTGAACTCAAGACTGAGAACGAGAATTTGTAACAATGAAGACTTTTTTCTAGAATGTACATTCAGTTATGCCATCATGTTTCCATTGCTGAACAAGCCCTTGATAGGTAGACCTTCCTTTTGTCCACAGGACCCTTTCTGTTTTGTATGCCATAGACAGTTACAGATGATGATGATGATGATTATTGACAACAGAGAAGATGATGATAATGGTGATGATGATGATGATGATGATGATGATAAAAGTTTGTAAAAAAGTAAATAATTCTAATTTCAAATGAACAAAGGCTCTTGGTTCATAAAATGTCCTCCTTTACTGTGTTCCTGTGTGTGTGTGTGTGTGTGTGTGTGTGTGTGTGTGTGTGTGTCCGTTAAATCAGTAAATCGGTGTGCAGGGGCTTACAGATAGGAAGTGGCATGCGCTGCACTCTCTGCTAGGTTGCACTGGGTTGAGTGAATGGCCCAAATGAATGGCCCATTTGTGCTAAAACAGCATGGTGAAATATGGGTTACAGTGTATGGGTTAAACATGGGTTACAGTGTATGGGTTAAATATGGTTACAGTGTATGGGTGAAATATGATTACAGTGTATGGGTTAAATATGGGTAAAATATGGGTTACAGTGTATGGGTTAAATATGGTTACAGTGTATGGGTTAAATATGGTTATACAGTGTATGGGTTAAATATGGTTATACAGTGTATGGGTTAAATATGGTTATACAGTGTATGGGTTAAATATGGTTATACAGTGTATGGGTTAAATATGGTTACAGTGTATGGGTTAAACATGGTTTATACAGTTTACGGGTTAAATATGGTTTATACAGTCTATGGGTTAAATATGGGTTACAGTGTATGGGTTAAATATGGTTATACAGTGTATGGGTTAAATATGGGTTACAGTGTATGGGTTAAATATGGTTATACAGTGTATGGGTTTAAATATGGTTATACAGTGTATGGGTTAAATATGGTTATACAGTGTATGGGTTAAATATGGTTAAACAGTGTATGGGTTAAATATGGTTACAGTGTATGGGTTAAATATGGTTATACAGTGTATGGGTTAAATATGGGTTACAGTGTATGGGTTTAAATATGGTTATACAGTGTATGGGTTTAAATATGGGTTACAGTGTATGGGTTAAATATGGTTATACAGTGTATGGGTTAAATATGGGTTACAGTGTATGGGTTAAATATGGTTATACAGTGTATGGGTTAAATATGGGTTACAGTGTATGGGTTAAATATGGTTATACAGTCTATGGGTTAAATATGGTTACAGTCTATGGGTTAAATATGGGTTACAGTGTATGGGTTAAACATGGTTATACAGTCTATGGGTTAAATATGGTTCATACAGAGTATGGGTTAAATATGGTTACAGTATGGGTTAAATATGGTTATACAGTCTACTGGTTAAATATGGTTACAGTGTATGGGTTAAATATGGTTACAGTGTATGGGTTAAATATGGGTTAAACATGGTTTACACAGTCTATGGGTTAAACGTGGGTGAACGTGCAAGAGTGGCAGAGCAGCAGAATGAAAACATAAGTCATTAGTATCACAGTTTAATGCTGTCCTTATTTTGGCCAAATCGTCCTCAATTTTAGACACAACTTGTCCTCCTTTTCAGAGTCTGGTTGGTGGTCACCTTATTTCTGCTACTTTATAGTATGCATGTAGCCTCTACTTACCCTTTTAAACACAAATTATGACTATCAAAAGTGGATTTCCAATCACCCAAAGTATTGCACTGTTTAATATTTTATATATATATATATATATATATATATATATATTATATTAGGATACCAGATAATTAGGTCTATTTAAAAACAATGCCCCACCTTGATCAGAACTTTTCAATATGCTAAATATTAGTACATTTTTACACTGTGTTTGTTAAAAATGAATATAGGCTGATTTATCATTTATCGTTTTTTGAAATCCTCAAATTATCGATATTGGTATCGGTCTTTAAAATCCCATGTCGGTCGTGCTCTGCTATCCAGCCATGATATCATTCATGTCTTTGAGCCTCTTTGTTATATTGTCCATATGTGGGTTCTCCACCCCAATCAACAACAAGGGATTTAGAGGGAGAGGCAGAGGGAGAGTCTTATGTCATCACAACTATACATCGTTTATCCTCTGTGTGTGTGTGTGTGTGTGTGTGTGTGTGTGTCAAGGCGGGGGGGGGGGGGGTGGTTACAGCCTGGAGCCAATAGGAGTGTGTGTTTGAGAGAGATAAAGACAAACGTGCGTGCTGTGTACGTCTACATGTATGTGTGTAGATCAGTCTATCTGAGTAAGATCACACATTCGTGACAAGAGAGAACGGAACCTCATTCTGATCAGCAGCAGCACTTACAGGTAAGACCTGGTCTCCTTTACGAAATTATTTTCAGTACTTCTTTGTGAATAATTAGACATTAGTCTGTAATTTGATATATAATTCTCAATGCCAAAATGTGAGACGGGTTGAACGTCTAGCAGTCACTGTGACGATGTTTGTGTTACCTGCCAGCCGTCTCTTACAGTTTATTACATACTGTTACAGTCATTGTGGATGATATATGCCTTAAGAGCTATAACATGTAGTACTTCACTCAAACATAAAAAAATGCTAGATTTGGCCATTTTTATATATACATTTTGAATATATTTGTAGTGTAAACCTGCACAAAGCTTAGAGAAACCTCTTAAACTCCTCACAAACAGACCTTTAGCAGACGTTTACTTAGTAATACTTACCGGTACTAGAGAGTAAGAGTGCAAAGGCAGCCTGTCTTTCTCCTGTGACTAGTAACAGATTTGGGACAACGTTTGAGTCACATCATGGTTGTCTCTGGCCCACCTCTATCGTTCAGTCTCCTGCTGATTTGTGAATGAGCTCATGCTTTCACTCAGAGCGGGAGAGGAGATTAGTGACCACAGAGGACAGGGGCGATAATTATAGTGAAGCTGAAAGAACATCCAGATTTAACGGCCTAATGCTTTTTGATGACCGTCAGAGACAGACTTCATGACTGTGTGTGTCTGTCTGTCTGCGCTGTAGAGGACATGAGTGACAGACTTCATGACTGTGTGTGTCTGTCTGTCTGTCTATGCTGCAGAAGCGATGAGAGTCTGTGCTGTAGAGACAGGCGTCATGATTGTGTGTGTGTGTGTAACTGACTATCTGTGCTGTAAAGGCCATAAGAGACAGATTTCATGTGTGTGTGTGTGTGTGTGTGTGTGTATTACTGCTGTAGAGGGCACGAGAGACAGACTTGATGAGTGTGTGTGTGTGTGTGTCTGACCGTCTGTGCTGTGAACGGACAAATGAAGGACTCAGACATCATACACTGTAGAGGCCATGCAAATCAGACCTAGATCTAGGGCTTAGGGTATGATCCAGACTTAGACTGTCTGGGCTTGGGCTCAGAACATCTCTATTTACAAACAAGACACACGAGAAAACCCAGCACTCTACTCTGAGTAAACGTTATCCTTATCTGATAAAACGGCATCATTAAACTGAACTTTTAATTGCTTTTTAAAGGACCTCCATAGTGAAGGCACAGCACAGCGCCACTACCTACTCCCACCAGGCACCCACATGTGACGGGCACTGACTTGTGTGTTGTGTGAAATAATAAGCCTTCTGCAAGCTGATGCGATTGAAGATGGAAAGTGTGTGCAGGCGACAACAATAACTTTCACCCCATACTAAGTCCACCAGAGCCATTTACTTGCGCTCTGTACACCGTGTGCATAGGGCATATTATGTAAATGTATGATTTCCCCTGCTATGCATTTTTATCATGGTGCATAGAGATGCTTAACATCCCATGGTGATGATGAGGGTCAGGGAATCAGAATCGCATTCATTATGGCAAAGCCTGAGAGCTTGTTTTAGATGGCGGAGCTTACAGTGGGGTAAAGGTGGATTACGGCCAGTGTCTTTTAGCTGCCCTTTCCTGACCTAAGTGAAAGAAGCATTATGTAAGCGTGGGGAGGGGTCACGGGGGCTTGTCTCTCTGTGTCCCGTTAGTCTGGACAGTTGAGCGTTGTGATCTGTGTAATGTATCAGGTTCAGCCAGGCTTCAGTCTCATTTAAGACAACTCCTATGTGCTATGTCTAATGGCAGTCCATTAGAGAGGCACATTCACGCATGTCTAACAGCTTTCTGAGTATTTTAACACTTGTTGAACTTGGTGAGCTCAGCCGCATGCTTTGACTTCTCTATATAACTGACATTTCAAGGCCTCTCTCTATCTTTCTTCCTTTTTGTCTTTCGCCCTCCAGGACATATCCCATGATGCATCTGAAGCGAGGGATTGCCGTGGTGCTGGCCAGCATGTTGCTCCTGGTGACCGTGAGCCCTGTGTGGGCGCGGCGTGGCGGCGGTGCCCGGATGGGTGGCGGCATGCGCGGCGGCGGGGGCTGGGGGGGCGGTTGGGGGGGCGGAGGCGCGCGCAGCTCAGGCTCTAGCGTGGGAAAGATGGCGGGCGCGGCCGCCGCGGGGGCACTAGGGGGCGCTGTGCTCGGCTCCATGGTTCGGCCTGGGTACGGCGGCGGCTACGGCTACGGTCACGGTTACGGAGGCGGCTACGGTGGCTATGGCTACCCCAGGTACGGCAGCGGGTACGGGAGCAGGAGCTATGCGGCTTCAGGCACCGGCGCCTACGTGGACGGAGAGTTCCGGAATGAGACGGATATGGAATACTACATGAGTGGCGTCGCCGACACCAGAGTGTCCCAGACATGCAACATCCTGCTGGGATCGGCACTCTCCTTCATCATCGGACACTGGGCACTGTGACACAGACAAGTGGGTGTCCTTTATGGACGAGTGTGTGTGTGTTAGTGTGAGTTTGTCTGTGTGTGTGTGTGTGTATGATGAATGAGTGATGTGATGAAACAATGGAGTATTTGCATTGTGTCTCACTCAGATACTTGGCCACTGGAGAGAGGTGAGGTGATGGGTGATTGACACCCGTTGACTGTGAGTGTAAGTGAATGAGCGCTTCAGTGCTATGTTGGTTCATTTCACAGGAGAGACAGCCAAGGTTCTTTAACCTAGAACACTTCTGTTGTTTGAATAGTCACTGTAATAATTCCGTGTCAAACAGCTTCATGCTTTTCAGGGATTTGAAATGTTTGTTTACATGAGATGAGTTTGCTTTTGCAATGTCTGTTTTGTAGTGACAGTACTAGCAAATATTGATGCTACCTGTTGTTTATGATTTTGACCCTTCAATGGATCTCAACCGTTAAGAGGGAATTCTGCTTTTAGTGAAAATGTATCATTTGGTTGCAACACTTGGATCTGCTGGGCAGTAAGCACTTAGGACAGTCAACCACCTTCTGGGATAGTCGGCAGAGTCTTATGCTTTCTGCTCAGGCTCCCACAGCAGCTGAATGTCCTACCTCACGCCAGTGGGTTAGATGACTGGTGCTAGAGCCAAGCCAACACCCAGTGTTAGCATACGAGACAAAAGTAATATTTGCAATTTTGTTTGATTTTTACACTTGTTTTGGTACAGTGCATATCTTTCTTGTATGTTTTCATATATGGATGTGTATATTTTTGACTTCTGGACAATACCTCACATCAGGAAACAACTTGTTTATAAAATCTCATCATGGACGGCAGCATCACTATGCCCTGTCAAGGCTGCAGTTTCAGTGTCTGACCCTTTTCCCCTGATTTACGTTTAAAACATTGCTTTGACATCACACCTTTGCATTTTGTGAAATAAACACAGTTGTGAAATATTATGCAATGTGTTTTGTGTTAAGACTGATACGGTAAGCCTTGAAAGGTGAACCCTTGAGACGGTCAGTGGCTTATGACGTGTGTGTGTGTGTGTGTGTGTATGAACACAAGAGATTGTTCTCGGGTGGCAGCTGACCTCTGAGCTGTGATGCCTGTCCACGGTACACAGGGAGGGACAGTCCAATCTGGAGCAGGATAGAGTATAGAGCACACACAGAGAGGTCATCTAGACCAGTATAGCACCAGCCGGGTAAAGATCTTAGAATGGAGCTAGAATCTTTGGGCTTAAATCACTTTAGCACTAATCCAGAGGTTAAAGATGAGCGGATGGGTGGGGATGTCATCCACGGCCTGATTCCGTGGTCGCCGTTGTTTATAGTTCTTGGTTGCTTAGGTAACAGGCTTGTGTCTGTGGTCACATGTTTCACTCATTGTTCCACTCTTATAATCATGCATTACATCATTGTGTTGTGTAGCAGGAATAACTCATACTATTTTTGTAGACAAGCTACTTTTCAATAGAGCTAAATGTATTTAGAGTCACTATACCTGGGTGGAAGTAATCTTTCTTTGTTTAGGACATACTGTGTCACATATACTGCAGGCCTATATAGTACTGACAGGACAACCAGAGATACAATCTGATATACAATTAGAGATGAGTAAGCGTTAAAGTAAATGTTTCATGAACAGACTTTTTGTACAGCCTATTTTGCTGACATTTATTGCATGTCCTATTTGAATACCACTTGACTGTTTATTGTTTAACTTCTCTTTCTCTCTCACATACACACACACACCTCCAGGATCTGCTGGCATACTTCCTATTTTCAGGATGAGTTTCCTGTTGTCTTCTAAAGATGATGCACATCTCTATTTCACACCCTAGCAATGGAATGTTCAGACCGCTGAGGTAAAGTAGACGAAAGACTGAGGAGTTTCTATCCTCAGGCCATCCGGACCCTAAACACATGTTACAAGGTCGTTTCGTTCGCCGCTCACGGGCCTCGAACCCGCCACCTTGACACACACACCGGCATGGGAGACGAACGCTCTAACCACTGAGCTAAAAGCCCAGGATTCCAACTCAGCGGTTAGAAGCGTTCTTAAGGTTAGTGCTGTGAAGATTTACACGGGCAACCCCAGAGGAAACTTTTGCTTCTCATTTGTATCCCTTCTGTTGCTAAGGAGGCAAAATGGTGATTCTCTTTTAAGGATCATATAAGTATTACTTTTGTCACAATTATTTCTCCTAATTTTGCCTTAGGAGAAATAAAACAAGCAAAAGATGAGACACATAGCAATAAGACAAGTAGGAGTCACATAAGAGATATTAGTTTGAGAAGCAGGAGAAGTACAGGAGATCTCTTATATGTTTGAGTGTAGTCTCACTTACAACTTGTTTCTCCTTAGGAGAAATAATAGAGCAGATGGAGTCACATAAGAGATATTAGTTTGAGAAGCAGGAGAAATACGGGAGATCTCTTATATGTTTGAGTCTAGTCTCATTTACAACTTGTTTCTCCTTAGGAGAAATAATAGAGCAAATGAGGAGACATTGCAATGAGAAACTGTTGAGAAGTAGGAGTTACAATTGAGATATCAGTTTGAGGGTCAAAAAATAGGGCACTCCATAGAATTTCAAACTTTTATTTTATAAAACAAAGCAAAACAGTTGTACTTTAAAAATGGACTTTAAGCAATGGGAGCTTGCACAGTTGCACTTTAAAATGGACTTCAAGCAATGGAAGCATGTTAATGCCTTGATTTGTTCTTTTTAAAAATTGTGTATTCTTATTTTTAATTTTTTTGTGTGTGTGAGTGTGTATGTGAGTATTATTTTTAAAAGCTGCACAAGCAAATTGCATTGTACGGACCAACTGCACAATGACAATTTAAGTCTATAAATCATACAACATAGAGAAATTAACTAATAAACAATAACATAAACAAACTGAACTTGTGCCAAAGCGTGCCATACTGTGTACAATGGTGGATGAAAGCATGGGCTGGTCAATCTGCGTCTTTTATCCTGGTGGTGGAACCAACCAAAGGGAGGAGGGAGAGAAGAGCAGAAAATAGAACATTGTTAGTTTGTGAGCCACTCAAAAATACAAAGTAAGACATTTCTTTGACCGTCTGCTTTCATAACTGTGGGAATTTTGATACAGCACAAAGATCAGACACACCTTATTAATCACTTAAACACAGAATGGGGGATGTGATGGCTACCACTCACATTTGCTATATGTTGCCCAATTGAAAAACAGATTGTATTGATATATTTGTCAAGCTTAAACAAGTTTGTTGAATTCCCTCACCTCATCTAGTGAGTAAACTGAATTGTCAGACTAGGATTAACCCCTATCCAGCTTACCACTAGGCAAAACCTTGTTTTGGTTGGACTAAGCCTATTCAGTGTAAAAAAAAAAAAAGGGCATCTGAAAATAGTTTAGTTCAGAGTCCTGATGTCAAAAAAGTAATTTGGGCAATTTTTTTTGTCATCTGGGAGCTGGCTCCATAGTCAGAACGCATAACAACTAAATGCAGCGTTGCCTTGTTTAGTTCTGATAGTGGGTTTCAACAGGAACATTTCTCCTGTGATCAGTGAGGTTTAAGTGATGAGTATTGCTGGAACATGTCTCAACAGTCTCATTGAAGGGCAAATCTGGTGTAAACTGATTCAAAGCCTTGTTGTTCGAGCTCACCAGGCACTGTCCAAAGGACAAAGAACAATAAAATGTGTCAAGAAATTAGACTAGTGTAGTTGCCACAATACCAAAATTATTGTTTCGATACCGATACCACATCAAGAATTGCGATTTCGATACTTCTTCGATAATTCTTAAAAAATGTATTTGATTTGGGGGCCCAGACCACCTTGACATCATCAGTAATATTGAATATAGTGTTATCATTCACACCAGTGGGCAACCTAGATTCTGCTTGACTCTTTCCACACACACGGAAAATTATGGCTTATTTCATATGTTTCTATTTCATATACCTTCGAATTCATATAAAGTGTACAGTTAATGTATAGTATTTTTTATTCTGCATAATTACTATTAATCTGCTTAATTGCTAAACATATTTAGTCATTTGAATACTTAATATTTATTTTTAAACTATTACACCTAGGCAAATTTTAATGTGGTGTGTAGGCCTAGGTGTAATTGAGTGTTTGTCACTTTAAGAAATACGTGAGTAATTACTGTAGCCTTCAGTCTCACGGTTTTAGGCTAGTGAATAATAGTTGCACATAATGCATAAGGATATGTGGATGCAATTCATTGTTGTCTGTCATTAGATAAAATAAATGTAAATAAAAAAACTATCAAGTTCATAGAAGGGATCATGTTCAATAATGATTTTAGCACTAATTACGAATGACATACATGACCTGAGCTAGCAGAATTAGTTAGCAAGGAGCTCTCTCCAGATGTAAAAGTTTGCAAAGGTTGCGCTGCCTATTTCTAAATGACATTAAACCCAATAGTAGACCTACGTACATCTCATAGCCTAGGTAGGTTAGCAACACAAAGTTGAGAGGTGCAAGTGAGCAAATCAACTTGATATTAGCCTATTATTATGTGTTACCACAGAATCACTTAAGCTAAACTAGCAGCCATGTCTCGCTGTTTATGGCACGACAGCTGCGCATATGTGTGTGAGGAGAAAAGACGCACAGCCACAGGCTTGGGGAGGAGGCACTAGAAGCATGCCTTGTGCACACAAACAAGAACACGGTCATTCTTAAAAGTATTGATACTAATAAAATTAGGTATTGTGACAACTGCTAATAGCTATTGCAACACTTTTGTAGTATCGGTGCACCGTGCAACACTAAATTAGACGATCTCTGACGTTAATCAACCCCCTGTTGAATTTTCACATTGTTGTTGTTTTTTCCTAGCCTAGAAATCTAGACGCACCCTAGCGGCGGCAAATTAATTTGCTCAGCCTGTACGTCTAGTATCAAACCATAGGGATATCTATTGGCTGACGCCGTGGACGTCATCCAATCACAGCGCTCTATTTTGTTAGAGAGTCTTAAGGCGGGCTTAACAGGATGGCGACAGTCCTGCGACAGTGAACAACAAGGAAGGTGGCTATGGCAAACGAAGAGCGGTTGTTTGAATCGGCGTTGGCGTCAACTTTGGAGGAGTTGGACTTTTCTTTGAAAGTTGAGCAACACAATGCACTTAAGTCATTCCTTTCGAAGAAGGATGTATTTGCCGTTTTGCCGACCGGATACGGATATGGTCGTAGCGCTGGCCTATTGCATGCCTAGGCAGTTTGAAAGACAATTCTCTGCCCGCCCCTTGGATTAAGCGAGGTGAATGGCTCGATTCCAGACTATACATTTCAATGATATAGGATGGCCCGCCAGGCTAGTTTTTTCCCCCATTTCACCTTGCTTGCAGGCTAGTATAATTAAAATTGAAGACCTTCGTTTAAAAAATTAAGACTTTGACAACGGAATTTAAGACTTTTTCAGACCTTAATTAAGGAACATGACATTTAAGACTGTTTAAAGACTTTTAAGACCCCGCGGCTACCCTGCATTATGTCAGGAATACCAAAAGTACTTCTATACGGCTCTGGGCTATACTTCCCTGTCCATAACTCAGAATTGGCTGTGCCACATTTTCTTTTTCCTATGAACAGCACACAGTGATTTCCAACAAGAGCTATGGATCAATTCATACCGGATTTGTCCTTTAAGTGATTTGTAAACAAGGAGTGCTTTAGGGTCAATCCGGTAAATCAAAGACAATTACTCAATATTACATCTAAATTAGCCCAAAACATTTAGCTCTGATCACTCAAGAGACACTGACAATTGTCAAGAACAAAAACAAAATACAGTATACACCAGGGGTATTCAATTAATCTTCAGCGAGGTCGTTACGGAAAATTTCCTCAAGCAAAGCTCCGGAGCATCATAATGTTTAGGCTATGTATATGTATGTATGTATGTATAATATATATACAGGGGCGGAGCCAGAGGGGTGGCTCCGGGTGGCACAGGCCACCCTTGAGATTCGATTGGCCACCCCAAATCCTAGTCTACGATTGGCCATTAACATGGTGTAAAGCGGGACCTTTCTTGATGCACTTGCAGCAGTGTGAAGTGTCAGACGTCAGAAATGTAAGTGACAAACACACTTGCCTTTATTGGCCTGCGGCACAATTGAACTGCGGAACGAAAGGTTTCCCCGATCAATTAATACGCAACTTTGTGTAGGCTTAACAGAGGTAGCCTAAATATCGTGCCTATGACGATGACAGCTTTTAAAAAAAAAAACATTTATTTCACTTGTCTCGCTGGATTGAAGGCAGAATGTGGGCTGTTGCGCAAATAGATGAATGAGGGTCGGGAGATTCCGTTAACAAAAACCTAAAGTTTTGCTAACATTTTCTCCATATTATCGTAAAATATGTCTCCATGCAGGGCAGGGCTGGTTCTAACCTAGGCTAGGCTACTATATTTGGGTGGGCTGGTAGAAATTTTGGGTGGGCAACATAGCAAAGCTGTCAAATTGGATCAAAACTAACATAAACACAAAACAAACACAAAACAATCAGTACTACCTAGCTTGAGTTGCTGCAGCCAACAGCCAGGGATAGGCAGTATGTCTGATACATGTATGTAAAATACAAAATAGTATGTGGTCATTTTTATTTTATTTAGTTGGAAAAAAATGGCATCATATTTTGTATCAAAATACTTTATAGGTTTGTAGTTTAAAAATAGTGCCAAATTATTTTGGTAAAACCAATAACCTACTTTTGGTGATGTGATTATAAAAGTGCAAAACAATGAATGCAGCACTGGTGCTGACTTGTAATTTGCCCAGAGTTGTTGTGATCAGAATATTGAGATTCAGGTAGATAAGTTTCTTGAGAACTTTAGTCATCCAATTCAAACACATGGAAGTCATCCAATTCAAACACATGGAACCGGTTATGTGGTTGCCCTGCAAGAAGTTGCACCATGTGCAACGTGCACAATGTTTGCACACATCCACAATACACTCCTTCATACCAACCTCAAGTTTCTTGAGAACTTTAAAGTTCTCAAGAAACTGATGATTAATCATTTAATCGGAAGACATGGAACCGGTTATGGTTGCCCTGCAACAAGTTACCCCACGTGAAAATGTAATTAATAATTTGCCCAGACAATATTATGTTATCATAATATTGAGATTCAGGAAGATGAAATTGCTCACACACAATAGACTCCTTCATACCAACCTCAAGTTTCTTGAGAAAATAAACAAATAGACAAAAAAGCAGGTCAAATTATTGTAACAGCTACAAAAATAGATGGCCATAGAGTGGGGGAAATGTCTTGGATGAGTATATTTTGTATATCTTCATTTACAGTAATATAATAAAATTGATTATATTTTAATGTCCCCATGATGGAATTTGTTTTAGAACAGCACAGCCCAGTGACAGACAACTTAGATAATTAACTTTAATATGTTTGTATTCAATTTTATTCAAATACAAAGACATTTTATGTGAGAGTAAGGTATTTGTGTTTTTTTGTCCTTCAATTTATGAGTATGGTGTTTGCATCTGGTTTCCCTAATGTATTTGTGCCAATTTCACATCTTGAGCCTGTTTCTGTTTATCTGGATGTTTTGCCTCATGCCACCCTTGAATCAGTGCCTCACTAGTGCCACCCTTGTTAAAAATGTCTAGAATCGCCACTGTGTATATATAATATTAGGATGGATGGATGGAGCCTAGTTGTAGATAGATAGATAGATAGATAGATAGATAGATACTTTATTGATCCCCAAGGGGAAATTCAAGAAGATTGTAGGCCTAGGCCTAATGTTTAATGTGAAATAAAATAAGTAGCCTAAAAGGCAACATTCGAAATGAGGAGAAATAAGGCAAGATAAGAGTGATTGGGGAGAAAAACTGAGTAGCCTTGGCTATTTTAAAGATCTTAACGTGAACTTAAAATAAAATTTGAGCTGAGACAAGGCTGGTTCCTTGAACCCATTAATCAGCAAGTTTAATTTAATTTTTTTAGTTTTTTTTTACGTTGACCCGAAATCCTGGAAACCCAGGAACATCACGTTGTTGGGCAGTGAATGCATGTCGGCTTAACTAGATTGTGGTGGATCAATCATATTGCCTTCTTAAATCGTAAAATATTCTGTGGTCTCAGTTCACTGTTGAATGGGCCTAGCCTACCCTATGCTTGCTCAATATGCTTTGTCTAGTAGAGGTGCTTCAAATTGGCGCTTTTAAAAATCACCTGTCTCAGAATAGAAGAGGTCCAGGGCAATTCTGCCCAAACCTGTCACATCCATATTTAGCCTAGTTGGCGTTACGGACGTGACAGTTTTGCGTGGTATTGCCCCCGTATCGTTATATAAAGCTCTGTTCTCGCTGTCTAGCTTCCTCCTCTTTGAGCAATCGATGATTTGAAAATAACTTACTTATCGTTAACTTAGATATCCATCTGATTGTTTCTCGTCCCGTCTCCTCTCCTCGCTCGTTTCAGGCTATCAGTCTCTTCCCCATAGTAGACTACTTTACTCACTGACTCGACTTTATCAGAATTCACAGATTTCACTGGCTGAGTAGCAGCAAGCGAAATGATGGTTCCTGAAGCTCCTGAAGTAAATGCTGTTATCCTAACCAACGAAACATTTAGCGCAGCTTTGAAATCTTACGTGAAAATCTAAATTAGGCTATTATGGTCTGGGTCCGGATAGGATCATGTCACGGTCCGGACTCGGATCGCGGTCCGCCATTTGGTGATCCCTGGTATACACCATACAATAAATATTGTTGGTGAGTTAATCATTTTGGCCATGTCATTTTTTTTACTTTTGATGTATGTTCAGCCCATCTGTAAAATATCTTCATAAAACCTAGTGGAAATTTCGCCTCTATCATTTCTATGACAATGTGATTTTGTAGCTTTCGTAGCTACACAGTTTGATGTTAACTGTATAAAGGTTGAATAATTTTAGTGCAATAGAGGCCTACCCTTTATAAAAAGCCCACCAATAATGCTCACCACAATTGGAAATCATTTAAAATAAGAGAAAATTACCCCAGCTTCATGGATGTTTTGGAACCTCCAGCCCTCGTAACAAAAGCCTTCTTGACCTTTGCGGATTCCACAGCTGTCCATCCGCAGAGCGTTCCACAGTGCATAACGTAGGCTGCAAATAAAAAGCAAAATCAATCTATCAGTGTGGTAATAATAGCTCTGAAACTGACACTTGCAGTCATTGATTTTGATTAGCTGAAACGTGTTCCTTTCTGTTGTAATTCCCAAGTTACACAAAGTTACACAAGGTTACACATCCTTGTGTACACATCCCTACGCAAAGAATGGTAAAAAATGAAGTTGTTACAAGCTGTGGCCAATGTTCCACTTACCATTGTGTGACAGTCTACATGAACTATTTATTGGTGTAGGGGTGTCTTTATAAAACCATCAACTGTGCATAAGTTAAGACAACCAGAGGAATACAATAAATCATCTGTTGGAAATTGATCTTAATGCCTCAATTAAAAAATGAGGAAAAAATCCAACCTTTAAACACACCAATATTCTTTGTGAATGAACCAGGTATCGTAAATTAATAAATGTTATTCCTTAAAATACAGGGGGCATAAGTAAGGAACCCCCTATGTTAAAATCCCATAGAGGCAGGCAGATTTTTATTTTTAAAGGCCAGTTATTGAATGGACTCAGGATACTATGCATCCTGATAAAGTTCCCTTGGCCTTTGTAATTAAAAGATAGATAGATAGCCCCACATCACATACCCTTCACCATACCTAGATACATCATGGTTTTATTTCAGTTAGGCTAATAGCTGGTTTGATTTGCATGCTACAGATTCTATTAATTGCAAAAGAAATGTTGACTGGTAAGTTATTCATGACTGCAGATGCTGACTTGCCTATTTCACGATCCCTCGACCGCAGCAACGCTACTTCCTAGTTTACCTGGGTTACAAGAATGCCCTTTCACTCCTGTTACAATATGCTGTAATTTATAGCAGGTTAAACAAAAGTGAGAACATATTGTGGGGAAAAATATACTTACCATTTTGGTACGCTGTTTGTTCAGCAATTTGATCTGATGATCTAGCGTAGTCTTCCAATTTTTTAAGAAGCTGCCGGCCTGTTTTCAGTGGAATTGAGCTGGAACCAGTTTAAACCAGTGGCGATAACGTTAGCTTCGTCATCTTGACTGACATCCCAAAGACATTTTAAAATTCTGTGCATTTTGGCTACAGCATGCCTTAACACCATTCAAAACATACAGACTAAAGCTGTATAAGGCAAAGTAAGCTAGCAACGTTAAATTGTCTAACGTTAGCTTTATATACAAGCGGCACAGCCAGTGATGTAACTTACAAGTAGCTAACATTAACTAGCTAGCTAACTTTATGTGCTGCTTCAGTCAGGTTGTTCAATGATATATTGAGTCTAAAAATATGCAAGAACGTTAGCAAATTACCAAAATGTTAATGTACCTTCTCTGACTTTTCGTGGTGGCAAGTTCTGCACAATCCTTCATACGCACACACCGTTTCACTTGGTTTCACTGGGCGCCAAATCTAGACAGCATTTTCTGGTAGGAGTCTTCTGCATGCGAGTTTGTCACGTCCGACCATCATAGACCTCTGGAGTCTAACTTGATTTCTCTAACTTGCTAACAAGTCGCAAGTTAGCTCTGGGGTAGCAAAAATCAAATTGTGCCGCCTTCACGTACCATTGATTATAATATCTACTCGAAGGTTGAAGACAAAAGTGCATTCAGGAAAACTTCTGCGTCTCCGATTTCGTCGTCTCCCTGCGCGAGAATTTAACAGGTGATCTCCTTATATGGGCATAGATGGTAGCTTTTTTGTAGGCGAACTTCAGAGGTCTGTCAGAGCATCGTCATGTGTGGTGGTCACATCACATGGTTAGGCCTACTGTTTGCAAATGTGAACTGCAATTAAAACAAATAAGCCAATGAAAATCATTTGAGAATTGTTGTACAACAGCTAGAGCTCTTACAGATCAGACTAATTTATAAAACAAATAGGTCTGGATGAGCATTACATTAGTTCACTTAGAGAGCTCTCTGATGGATAAGCCTGAGTAAAATATGAGATATATAAATTGAGCAAGTCTGAGTATTGTATAAGCCTTTGCTGAGATCTCTTTTGTAAATCAAAAAAGGACTAAACTGAGATGACTAGAATGAGAACGGTTCAAGCTTGTGAAGAGATCTCTTTTACAGAACTGATGGAGCCTAATCTGAGATTTACCAAAAAAGATCTGAAATGAGAATTGCATGAGTTTACAGAGAGAGCTCTCTGGTGGATCAGCCTGAGTAAAATATGAGATGTATAAATTAGACAACACTGAGCATTATTTAAAATATTGATGAGATCTCATTTGTAGATTAAAGGGAGTCTACACTGAGATAACTTAACTCTTTTGCTCCAGAGACAAACCTGAGAAGCGGGAGACAAAAGCAATAATCTCATTTTTATATCACTGTGATCTCATTATTGTCTAGGAGAAACAATTGAGAAAGAGAGGAGCTCTCATTTTAACATTTTCTTTCCTCTGGGTACTTCCTATTTTCAGGATGAGTTTCCTGTTGTCTTCTAAAGATGATGCACATCTCTATTTCACACCCTAGCAATGGAATGTTCAGACCGCTGAGGTAAAGTAGACGAAAGACTGAGGAGTTTCTATCCTCAGGCTATCCGGACCCTAAACACATGTTACAAGGTCGTTTCGTTCGCCGCTCACGGGCCTTGAACCCGCCACCTTGACACACACACCGGCATGGGAGACGAACGCTCTAACCACTGAGCTAAAAGCCCAGGATTCCAACTCAGCGGTTGGAAGCGTTCTTAAGGTTAGTGCTGTGAGGATTTACACGGGCAACTAGCACCCTAGCTCAGTCTGCCTCCGTTACACACACATAAAACTCCTCTCTCCCCTATTTATTCAATCTTTCTTTCTTTGTCTTATAATCCTGAAAGATAGAATGAGTTGTGAGTTTGTCTGGTAAAGGACCAATCTATTAGCCTGACAAGCCAGACCCACATTAAAATGTAGGGTCTGGGCACTCACCGTTCGCAGTGCTCAGTCCGAGGGGCGGGATAATCGGTTGTCTTTCAAATTCCCTCTGCACGCAATAGGACAGCGCTGAGTCCCATGCGTTTTCCCACCAGCGGAGCTAGTTGGCTAGTTCAAACTTTTGCCAGCTTAACTCGTGTCACACTGTTAGCCAAAAGCAACATCCATCTTCTTTGTTTTCAAGTAGCAGAGAATTCAAGCCAAACCGTTGCAACTCTGCCATCAATCATTATGTTAAGCCCGCCTAACGACTCTATACACAATTTGATTGGCTTGATAGAAGTTTAATTTTTCGAGCTCACAAGCCAACGTTACTAGACTAGCCCTGGAAGCAAATGTAATTTGCTGCCGCTAGGGTGCGTCTAGATTTCTAGGCTACCAATCTATGCCACCAGTTAGTGATCCATCAGGAAGAAGTTGACTTCTCTACATCTCCACGGTTTTGTTGCCTCCATCGTGATGCCGTTATCAAAAGCGGGGTCCTTCTCTGAATGATCTCTCTCACACACACACTGCAATGAAATGGGAAGAGTTATGAAGACCATCTATAGATGATCACTTGGAGTGGACATAATGGACATTTCTATGAAATGAAAAAAAAAAAAGTCTCTGCCGTAAAAAAACAGACTTAGGAATAAAAAGGAGAAAATACTAAATCGGGATACTTCCCGATACTTCCCAAAATCCCAACCAGGATCATAACCAGGATATTTGGGGGGGCAGCCGTGGCCTACTGGTTAGCACCTCGGACCTGTAACCGGAGGGTTGCCGGCTCGAACCCCGACCAGTAGACACGGCTGAAGTGCCCTTGAGCAAGGCACCTAACCCCTCACTGCTCCCCGAGCACCGCTGTTGATGCAGGCAGCTCACTGCGCTGGGATTAGTGTGTGATTCACCTCACTGTGTGTACACTGTGTGTTTCACTAATTCACAGATTGGGATAAATGCAGAGACCAAATTTCCCTCACGGGATTAAAAGAGTATATACTATATGTACTTAGATACTGAAGTCAGTTACTGATAGCAATGCTACTCCAAGCCTGCACTTTAATTATCCCTTCATCAGTGTGTCCTGGTGGAATGGCAGGATGCTACCTGGTGGGTCCACAAAGTGAAATGGCAGGATGCTACCTGGTGGGTCAGTTAGCTAATATTCCTAGTAAGTAAATCGTGTTTTAATGTGTTTGTGTGTACTGTATGCATGCAACTGCATTGTGTTTGACTGACCTACCGACCACATGATTCAGCTTTGCACCTGCCTGGACGTGCACCTGCAATTTACAGCTCCTCTGGAAGGTTAGCGCACTAGCAAGGGTGCTAAAAGCCATGAGCTAACTAGCAAGGATGCTAAAAGCCAGGTGAGGGCACTAGCAAGGATGCTAAAAGCCATGGGTGCTATCTCTTACTAGCACGTCTCAAGCAACACAATTCAGTTCTTCAAACTTTTATTGGTGCTACACTACACTGATTTATAATTGGGAAAATGAAGCCCACAATGTCACCAATGTGTGCCCGGAATGCTTGATATGGCACTGCACATGTAACGTTGATCGGGTAGGATCACAATGCTTTTAGTCCTTTTTTTATAATTAACTGGGTACCGCCTTAACTCTAAATAGCGGTGAATATATGATATCATCTTTCTTCTGTCTCACATCACTCCACACACACACACACACACACACACAGCTCAAACCAAAGATGTGCAGTGCCACAACCAGAGATGTTAGAAACAGACTCAGTGGTGGGGCATAGCATGCCCATCGTCTGAAGTGAAGAACTCACAGGATAATGGCATTCCTTTAGCTTTTATATTTACTTTACATTCGGTCTTAAATAAAATGTTTGCACATGATAAATAAAAAATACAAAGATTTTCAAATACACAAAATGCTTATACATTGTCAGTTTATATCGGTTAAAGATCAAAGAACCACAAGGAGTCTGTCACCCCCAAGAAATGCTTTTAATTAGCTTTAGTATTTTTTTTTTTCTGTTTGTGTTTGGACGAGGCGGTGGCCTCCAGCACAGTGCGCGAGTCTATGTGGCGGAGGACCAAACAGTGTTTCACTACACAGTAATGCGCCTCACGTCCGTCTATCCGTGTGAGGCCTAGGCGATGCCCTCTACGGAACGCAGACCACCAACTACACGTGGCATGAGTTAGTCCGTTGGAGGACCCATCTATGCCACCTACACAGACAGCAAGCTGCGAGGTCTAGGATATGTTCCTGAAAGACAGAGCGAGTTGTGAGTTTGTCCAGTAAAAGACCAATCTATGTGTAATTCCTGCCTCTCTTCCTGAAAGACAGCAAGTTAGGAGTCAGTTTGTCTGGTAAAAGACCAATCTATGTGCGCAGAAACACAGAAAGAGCCAACTGTGATCTAGTGTCTCTGAAAGACAGCGAGTATCTGACAGAAGGAAGGAAAGAAGGCGAGCCTTGTCTGCCAGAGGACCAATCTAGAGATCGAGCGAGTGTTCCTACCTGGACAAGGCTTGTCTGCCAGAGGACCAATCTAGAGATCGAGCGAGTGTTCCTACCTGGACAAGGCTTGTCTGCCAGAGGACCAATCTAGAGGGCGAGCGAGTGTTCCTACCTGGACAAGGCTTGTCTGCCAGACAGGACCTGACAACAGGTTGAGTTATGACATCACACTCCAACATGAGCTGATGGAGAGGAGGAGAGCTGTTACACCGACCTGATCCTGGGCCAGATCAGGGCCAGAAGTGTTCTGGAGTCGGCTGCTAAGTGGGCAATGTTACAGCTGTTACACTAGTAAATAGGCTACATACGTATTTGTGGATATATGGTGAACTGCAGGCAATGATACGTTTGGCAGAGAGAGCAGAGTGTTTCTGTCTGTCTCGGTGTGTGTGTGTGTGTGTGTGTGTGTGTATGTGTATGTGTATGTGTGTGCGTCTGTGTGTGTGTGTGTGTGTGTGCGTGTTTGTCTGCACCTTGATGACAGAAAGTGACATACACTGTAAACATGATCAGAAGTTCAATAACTGAGCAATAATAAAAAAAAAGATATGAAGTTTTCTACTACGTCTGTGTGCTCAGGCCTAGTGCCCTGTCGCATATAAAGGAGCTTGCACACTACTCCAACAAACGCCAACAAACCCCAACATTCTAAAGTTGGTAGTCGTTAGAATGTTCATAAAACCAACTGTCATGTCAAACTCTTAACGACTCCATCCAAAAAACGCCAACAAACAGACGGCTGGCCCACACTGACCCAACTGTTGGTGTTTATTGGAGTTTGTTGGAGCAGTGTGCAAGCTCCTTAAGAAAGCAAAGCTGCTAGTTTGGCATGCATACAGATGTATAATTCTATGATGGAAAGAACAGAAGAACAGCAGATTCTTAAGGATGAGAGTGAATAATCTGTCTTCGTTTCCCCCTTGTCACAGTCTCATTTGTTTATTTGTTTATTTATTTGCTTTGTTGTTGTCGTCTTCTTCCTTGCAGGGTTGCGTCTCTTCGCCTTCTCTTCTCCACTCACTTCATCTTTCTTCTCTCTCTCTCTCTCTTTCTTTCTCAGCTGCCACTTTATCACTCTCTTCTTCCCCCACTCTTTGTTTATCCAGGGCCTCTCTCTGAGTGCAGTGTGTGTGTGTGTGTGTGTGTGTTTATTAGATTGGTCCTGTGTTGGTGTTAGCGATTTTTCCACTTCTACATGAGTCTAGTGAAGAGCTGGAGGGGGCGGGTCATGAGAGAGATTGACAGCTGGACTTTGACCTTCTGACCCCTGTCCCACTGACCATCAGCTCACAGGTGGAAAAGGCACGATGAAGCAACACTAAGATGAGCGCTGAATAAGATAATGTGTGTGTGTGTGTGTGTGTATTTGTGGGACAGAGTGTACGTATTTGTTTGAGTGAGTGAATGGGTGATGTTTACGAGAGAGAACGAGACACAGATCGAAATGAGAGTGAGAGTGGGTGACAGAGAGAGAGCGAGAGAGCATGAGAGAGAGAGAGAAAGAGAGAGCAAGAGAGAGAAAGAGAGAGAGAGAGAGAGAGAGAGCATGAGAGAGAGAGAGAGAGAGAGAGAGAGCGAGCATGAGAGAGAGCATGAGAGTGAGTGAGTGAGAGAGAGAGAGAGAGCGAGAGAGCGAGCGAGAGAGCGTTACACAGTTCTGTCCGCGCCTGAGCGCTTGCGCACCACCTTGGCGCCGCCGTTGACCTGGTCCACCGCCAGCGTCTGCAGCTCGGCGTGGATGGGACGCGAGGGGGGGTGCGGCTGGGCCTGGGGGGCGATGCCCTGGGGGGCCTGGGGGGCCGTGCCGCTGGGGGAGCCGGGCTGGGGGGAGTGGGGGATGCGGTGTGCCACCCCCACGTGGGTACCCGCCCCACCGTGAGCCCTCTCGTGGCGAGCAGGGCTGCCCCTGGGGCTGAAAGAGGAGGCGGAGGGCACTGCGGGCAGGCGGGTGGGGGTCCCAGTGGGGGTGGGCGAGCCTGACTCCGCCCCGGAGAGGTCGCTGCGCTCGGCGGCGGCGACGATGGGGGGGATGACGGCAGGCCGGCTCTTGTGTAGCGGCTGCGGGGGATGGTGGGGGGCTGGCGTCGCGGCGTGGGAGGGGTCGCGCGGCTGCAGGAAGGGCGTGGGGTCGGGCATGGCCTCCAACGCCTCCCTCAGGATGAGCCGACGGCCCTCGGGCCCCGCCCCCTGCCGGTAGAGCTCCGCCCACTCGGCGTGCAGCGGCTGCGACAGGCTCTTGCGCATGCGCCGGCGAGTGGGCGTGTCCTGAGGCTGCGGCTGGGCAGGCGGGGCGGGCCGGTAGGCTGGGGACGACGATGACGGGCTCGGGGCTGGGCTCGCACCACTCGCCCCTCCCCCCGCCGGTGGTGTTGCCGCGGCGACGGCGTCAGCGGACGACCCGCCCCCCGCCAGCAGGCGGCGCTTGGTGGCGTGCAGCTGCGAGGTGAGGTAGGCGATGGTGCTGGCCCTCTGCTCCAGCTCGCCGGACAGCGCGGCCAGCCGCTGGCTCTTGAGCTTGAGCTCGTCCAGGTACTTCTTCTCGCGCTCCCGCAGCGTGCCCTCCAGCACGGAGATCATGGCCGTCTTCTGCTCCAGGTCGCGCAGCAGCTCCGCGTTCTCCTCCTCCTTCTCTCGTAGCTGCTCCTCCAGCTCCTCACAGCGCTCGTGCAGCGCGCGGCATCGCGCCTCACTGCTGTCTGTCAGGAGGAGAGGAGACCAGGGGGTTATAAACACACACGCACGCACACACACGCACGCACGCACGCACGCACGCACACACGCACACACGCACGCACAGACATACACAGTAAATCTCCTCACAGCACCTCACTGCTGTCTGTTAGGAGGAGAGGAGACCAGGGGGTTAT